>NC_037671.1:150653245-150738777 GCF_003255815.1 Theropithecus gelada
AGTAAAAAAAAAAAAAAAAAAAAAAAAAAAAAAAAAAAAAAAAAAAAAGAAAATTTGAGATTCTATGTAATACTAAAATTTAATACACCAAGACATCCTTAGAACATGTTTGCTCTAATATGTACGACTGGTTCATTCTGACATTCATTTGTGGCATTTCCATGACTGAAATAACCACTTTGAGAGAGAATCTCAATCCATACACGTGTGGTGTGGGTGTTAGTTAATATGGGAAACAGTATCTGAATCCAGCCTCTTTCTTCAAAGCTTTTCTTTGAAACAGATGTCCTCTCTTTTACCAAGAAGAGACACTTGGGGCATCTTGTTAAATTAAATTTAGCCTAGGCCGGGTGCGGTGGCTCACCCCTGTAATCCCAGCAGTTTGGGAGGCAAAGGCTTGCGGATAACTTGAGGTCAGGCATTTGAGACCACCTGGTCAACAGAGCGAAACCCAGTCTCTACTAAAAATACAAAAATCAGCTGGTTGCGGTGGCTGGCGCCCGCAATCCCAGCTACACAGGTGGTTGGCCGGTGGCAGCGGCTGAGGGAGGTGGAGGTTGCAGTGAGCCGAGATCTCACCACTGCATTCCAGCCTGGGTGACAGAGTGAGAATACGTCTCAAAACAAAACAAAACAAAACAAAACAAAACAAATTTAGCTCAAAGCTGCCTTCTTACATATTTTAAGTTCATCTTAAACTTACTTCATAAGCAGTGAACTGTAACCTAACTGGATGTATAAACAGGCTGTAACCTACGTGTACCAATCACTGACATTTCGCCACTCACAGGTGGCCAACTGTTTAAATGGTGTTCAAATAAGGCAAATGTCGAGCTGTAGCTAATCCAGCTGTTTCTGTACTTCACTTCTGTTTTCTGTACATCACTCCTTTTTCTGTCCATAAATCTTCCATCAAGTTGCAGCGCCAGAGTCTCTCTAAACCTGTTCTGGTTGTGTTGGGGAAGGTGGCTGCCCCCTTCGCGAATCACTCTTTGCTGTCTTAAATTCGGTTACGTTAAATTTGTCCAAAGTTTCTCTTTTAACAGTCTCTTGGGTGCACTCGGTCATACCCTGTTTGTCTGGCTTTGTGCTAGGTTCTTTGTGCAGATGCTTAACAGGAAAAGCCTGATGTCTCTCATGGCAACTCAATTGTTTGCATAGAAGCCAAAGGAGCACTAGTTACATTATTTTGCCTTGAAACAGTAAAACTCCAGCAGCTATCTCTCAGCCTAAAGAATGCCGTGCAGCTTGATGACACATTGATTGCTTTCCTTTAGTCTTTTCTGGCCATAAAATCGCCACATGGAAATTCATTCAATTTCTTGAGATCTTTTCAGTTTGCTCAAATTCTGACTTCCTAAAATCTTAATATGTATCCCATGTGTTTAAATGATTTAGAATTGAGGTGTTAAAAATAACTCATCACCTACGTCTATGAGTCCTAAGAAACATTTAAGTTGTACGTAATCATATGATTTTAAAAGTTAAGAAGTTGTGCAAGAAATATAAAATGGCCAGTTAAGGTAGTTATTCAGATGATTCAGATTTAAAATAGTCTTGTAATAACTGTATTTGGTGTGTTTAACTATGATGACTTGTAGTGGTTGAATTTTCTATGTAGACTTAGTTTTAATTTTAATTCAACTACCACGCCTGCTGTATTAGTTCATTTTCATACTGCTGATAAAGACATACCCAAGAATGGGTAATTTATAAAGAAAAAGAGGTTTAATGGACTCACAGTTCCACATGGCTGGTGAGGTCTCACAATCATGGTGGAAGGCAAAAGGCATATCTTACATGTGGCAGGCAAGAGAGAGAAGGAGAGTCAAGTGAAATGGAAAATTCCTTATAAAACCATCAGATCTCATGAGACATATTCACTACCATGAGAACAGTATGGGGGAAACCGCCCCCATGATTCAATTATCTCCCACCAAGTTCTTCCCACAACACATGGGAATTATGGGACCTACAATTCAAGATGAGATTTGGGTTTGAGTTTGGGACACAGATAAACCGTATCATCTGGTTTTCTAACTTTGTTAGACAGAGGAACTAGAGAACACAATGAATACAATCTGAGCTTTTTGCTGTTCTCAGTGATTGGTCTGTTTCTTCATTTCTTTACTTTTGGTATGATATTTGGAATCCTTGGCAATTGCGACTTCTGCATTTGGCTTGGAGATTTCTAGAAATGTCAGGAATTTTTACCAATCCAGTGTTTCTGTTTCCAAAGATTATTTGCTGGCTGATCAATTGGATATTGGAATTATCACCAATAAGTAAATGTGATATACTTTTAATCTGTGACTCAGACATTGAGTTCTGCTTATCTTGGTGGAGACAAATGACACAGTTCTAGAAACACACAATCAAGACTTCTAAGCTTATTTCAATCTACTCTGGATCCCTTGCTCAAAGTTCTTAAGTGCTGGAGTTTGTGGAAAAAGGAATGTAATATTTTAATCTGCCCCATGAACTGTTTATTATTTATGAAATATTTCCCACCTTGCTTACATAATGGAGGTGGAAAGAGGGAGCCTTTTTGGAGAAAGTATTAAATTATTTCCTTCCAAGTCCAGGCATAATTTAGGCAGTTTATAAGTTATCCTCACATTTGTTTAGACATAAATCTGAGTTATCTGAGTAAAATAAAAACAAATAACAAATTGGTAATTTTACCTAGCATATTAATTCTATCACATTACTTAATATGAACGTCAGACGCCTGAGAGACAGAAGTAAACACTATTGGCTCTTCCTGTGGCACTACAAGATTTCTTTCCTCATTTCGCACTCTCTGGTTTCTATGTATTTGAAATTTTAAGGTAAACTGACTATGACAATAATTAATTCCAATATATGCAAGATGAGAAGTTTGGAGACCAGCAGAGGGGACATGTAACTGCTTTCTTATTAGGAGTATAATAATGTTTGGGAAAAACTGGGGCGATGCTGCTTCAATCTTCAAATTGTCTTAGTTGATACTCTAGGTAACAGGACATATACATATACATATATTTTTTTCTAGTCCTGGAGGATGAATTAGGTGCTGGAACTTGTTCAAGGGCTTAGAAATAGAAAATAAGATTAACTCCTTAGAGTGTTATACTATTAACACAGTAAGTGGGAGAGTGCAGTTAATCAAGCACTTGGGTAGCTTGAGGCTTATAGTACATGTATATACTCTAAAAGTAGTAAGTTAATTTAGCAGCTTCATAAAATAGCAACTTCATTAGCCTATAAAAATAAATTCCATTTCTAAATACTAACAATGAATAATTGCAAATTTTCTGAACGAGTAAAGACTTAATAGAATGCTTTACTCAGCTTCAGAGCTTTTCCAAAGTATAATGTGAGTGGCAGGGGAACTGAGTGCTTCGTGGAATCATGTCTTTGAG
Source organism: Theropithecus gelada (assembly GCF_003255815.1). Lineage (NCBI taxonomy): Eukaryota > Metazoa > Chordata > Mammalia > Primates > Cercopithecidae > Theropithecus > Theropithecus gelada. The sequence continues at coordinate 150,656,650 of NC_037671.1, forward strand.
CTGACTTTCAGAGTAATGTGTTCTTGAGCAGTTGGTCCTTGATTCATGGTTATCTAAGCCAAGTAGTGTAATAGAAAATGTGATACACACACACACACACACACACACACACACACACACACACCCAGACTCTGACTACTCTTTTTTGATGAAATGACTGGGGGATTGTCTCATACTTATAGCTGTTGAATTTTGTGTGCTTTCCACAGTGACAAAATCTCGTGTCATTTAGAGCATGGTAGTATCCTTAAATCCTGTGTGGAGCTAAGAACTCTGTCAAAGAACATACATTCAGCAATAGGATGGAAAAGTGTGCTCTTTTAGAAAAAGAATTTTCTCATTTAAAATTGCTTGTCACATGGCACCATCATACATATATAATTGGCAAATTTTTGTGTCAGTGTTGACACAGTCTTAAGGAGCTTTAAAAATTGCGGCCCTGGTCACCTGAATTTGCCATTCTTGATCTTGCCATAGAGAAACAGAAAACCTTTGGCTTGTTTCGTCAGACTTTCTGCCCAACCCTTAGCCACAGTGGGCAAGCATTTCCACATTTCCTTCAGCATCTCAGAGGCAAGACCATTTCCTGGTTGGTGGGCATAGAGAATGCCAAGGATTTCATCTCAGCCTGGCCTGAGTTTGAATGTAGAAAGAAGCAAGACAATGGTTCCTTTCTGTAGCTCTTAATTACTGATGTGTGAGCTGAATGTTCAGGAACATTCTTGGGATAAACACTACAGGCCATATTAACTACGGTCTATTTTCTACCTAATTAATCAAGTATATTATGTGGAGATTTTTCCAAGAACTCTCATATGTGTTAACTCTACCAACACATACTACCTTATTTTACCTTCACAATCGTTTTGTAAGACAGATGAAGATCTGCTTTTTGAAATAATGAAAGAAGCCTGGTTTGAGAATCAGATCTAGATTCTAGTGACTACCTTGTAGCCTCACTTTCAACTTTTCAAGTATGATGCTTCTAAAATGTTCATTGTTTTCATTCTACCTTAAGAGGAACTATGAAACTCAGAGATTATTTCTTCAAGGTCACATTTTTCATTAGGTCTGGCACTAACCTTGCAATAGCACGCATCTCTAGAGTTTAAGGACAACATACTTGAGATGGTTGGATACCAGGAATGTTTGGAAATGGATACTAGTAATAATCAACACACGATGGATAAGAATGGTCCTTCTAAGCGATAATTTAAGCAACCAATCTTCCCCAAGGAAGGAGGCAGGTAACCTGAGGAGTACAGACCTGGAAAATAATCTCCTCAGCTATATTGCCTACTGATGATTGATGAACAGTTGAATTATTTGTAAGAATCTGTCAGGGTTTTAAATGTAGTCTAAGGGAGAGGGAGCCACCATGGTCCTTGTGGGAGATACTGCCCTAGGATGGAGTTGATTGCATAAGCTAGAATTGCTGGATGACCTGCTCACAGGGAATCTTTAACACCCTTGCTTTGTCTCTTTCTTTGCAGTATAACCTTCCGATACCAACTTGGCTTTCAATGTAGACTCATGTTATTCAGTCAGCAAACATTTCTTGAGTCTGCCAAGTGCTAGGCTTCATACATTCAAATATGAGAAATGTGGTCCTTGTCCTTGTGGGGCTTGTGATCTACTTGGGGTGGAGGAGGGGAGAGAAACCAAACATATACAAATGAGATACCTATTATCATAAAGGCATGAACAGAATGTAATGGAAGCAACTAACTATGCTTTGGGCCCAGGTCTAAGTGGGAGACAAAGTAATCATAAAATTTTTTACCTGGGGGCTGACCATCTGACTCTCACAGTGTAAGAGAGAAGGACAGAGCTTTTTAAGTGGGATCAGACATTTCTAAGGCATAGAAGCATGAGAAAGCATAGCTTATTGAGAAAGAATCCCAGGTTTTGTGTCGTTGGAGCTTGGATTCTGGGGGCCTACGAGAAGGGATGGGAGAAAGAAAAGAGGTAACACTGGAGTCACATGGTCCGACACTGGCAGACTTTGATTGCTAGGCCAAGGCTTTTGGGTTTTGTTCTGCAGAAAATGAAGAGCTAATTTCATTCCTTCTCATAAGAGGGAGAAGAGTTTGGTGTGCCCAACCAGTAGAAGAATTCTGTTTCTCTTGGAAGGTAACTCTTGACGGAAGAGTAGAGGTTTGGGTTTTATGTATAGTCTTTCTTTAGGGCCAGTGGATCCATAGAATTCCAGGTGCATTAACCTGATTGGTAAAGTGGCGTTCTAGTTTATCACTCATTTTGTTGTAAATTTTGTTAGCTTCAGTCTTCTCTGGGATCTGATCAGCTATGGTTGTCTCCAGGAAAGTTGATTTTCTGGATCTTCACAATGGAAGAACATTCTGTAGATCACAGGTCACCCTCTGTGGTGTTTTCTACTTCCGCAACCAGCTTGTCTCTAACTCTTAGTTAGCAGCAGATTGATGTTGGACTCCAGGTTCTTTTAATCCTAGCCCATTGCTTACATCATTAGGTCATGCTACCTCTAATGTCAAAAGCTCAAATAAATTAGACTTAAGTTTTTTTTTTTTTTTTCATGAGAATCAAATGCTTTAGATAGCATGCTCACCATGGGCATTAGGGCACTGGTGCTGATTGCAGCCTTGTCTTTAAGCCTCTGTAAGTTGGGATGGGTCTTCTCAATCTTTGTATCCCCTATAGTCCCTAGAATGATCCTGTACATGTAGTAGAAACTTAGTAATTGTTCACTGAGGGATGACTTCACAGTCATATTTCTCCTATAAATAGTTTTTGACTTGTATCAGGAATCTATCTCTTGCTAATATTTTGCATTATCTATTAATATGAAATTGATTTAAGTTCATTCAACTTTCTTGAACAATTTCCATAGGAAAGAAGCTCATTATAACAGAAATGAGAAAGACCAAAATTTGGAGAACAGAATTTAAGGCAGTGAGTCACTACTGCAGATATAAGCTTGGGGTTTATAACCACAGTCAATGGCTGGAATCGTTTATAATTACAGGGAACGTTATTTGTCTCATCAGACTATTCTAGATTGTAGACTTTTCTTCTTTCAAACAGCATAACTTTGATGTTAACATAATGAACATTTGTATTTTCCCCAAAATGTATGATTTGAGGGTGGTAATATGAAATAGAGGAATGTTCTGATAGTACTGTTAGGAGAGAAGTCTGTCAACTAAGAGGTTCTAATAAAATACTTCGATTAGAAAATGACTTCCCTTACTGGGAAGGTAATCTTTCTTCCTCAGTCACTCTGTTTATCAGCATTGTTGGTGACCTACTAACTGCTAAAACACAGCAATAAATAATGCTTACATCACAAGACCTATATTTTACATCAAGAAGACCATACAGTAATAAATAGTAATTATTTTAAATGATACTCAAAGGAAGGCAAACTTCCAAAGAATACATTTTCAATGTCCCAGGCTGATGAATAAAGGAAGCATTTTATATCATTTTAGCTATTCTTTCCTTAGGGCAATAGTATATAGTGGTGCTTGCCTGATAAACATGACACAATTTTTATTTTATTGCATGCATATCAAGCGTGAAATTTTCCTTTATTTTTAATAGTGTCTGAAGCATGGTTCAGGATTTTTTTAAAAAAATTCTTATGTTCTCTAACTGTTTAATCCATTGAAATTTTAAAAACTCTGAACTTCAACTAAGATTTTATTTCATTTTTACTTTTTTTGTCTCTAGAGATTTAGTTGGCTAATGAAGACTAAAATTTGTTTAATCTCTGTATTCCTGAACTTTTTCTATCCTTTATATTTCAATATGTGTGTGTTCTTGAGGCAGGGGCTGGGGGTGTGGGCAGTAGAAAGAGGAAGTGGGGAAAAGTACTTAAAAATACCTCTTATTCTTTTAAAGAAACATCTCCAAACTCTTTTTGTTTATTCTTATGGTAAGTGGTTTTACAAAGTGCTGGGTAGGATAATTTTCCTGAAAATTTCCCTGGATTTTAATGACCTGAAGAATTATTCCAAATTTCTTCCAGAACACTAACTGGAAGAGCGTGCGGTCTAGCCTGGAGTTTCCCCACTGTTTTTCTGGATGGGTCACACCTCTAGCCTCGGAAGGCCACCCTAGAGGAAAAAATCCTTTCCTCCTCCCTGCCTTCCCTACCCGCTGTTTGAGGTACTTATTGTGCTTGGCGTCCACTCACTTCCCACCTCTGATCTCCTGATGTGTTTGCTGCTGCGTTCATTTCCTTGGGGGCAGGCGCTGCACAGCTCTCCCACAGGTCTTGACACTTCCTCCAAGTCCTGCCCACTCCTAACTCTTCCACTCTCCTTAGAATTTGTCTTCTCTTTGTTTCAGATGCTATTTAAATTTTGAAGAATAATTGTATGTGAATTGTGTGTGTTCCTTTTAGACATATTTGCCTTTTATAAAGCATACTTCAGATACATTTTTGTAATGGAAAAGAAGGAACAGTGGTTATTTCTGGTTCCATAAACGTCTGAGCTTTCAAAAAGTGTACCTCAAATCACTCCCTATAGACCACAGTGACTGTACAACCCTTTTGCATCCTGCCTCAACCGCTCCTCTCCCCAGCAGCAATTCTCTGTCTTTCACCTCCGACATTGTTGCAATTACCTCCTTTCTTTACTCTCTTGTTAGAAATCTGTGAAATGAGATTGGCGGGGGATAGGGGGCTATGAAAAGTTAGAGAAGAGTGTAGTTAGTAGAAGCCGACTAAGGAGTATTAACATCCCTGTGACATTCCCTCACTCTAGTGATCACTCAAGGATCAGTTTCCCTTTTTGTTACATGGGTCTAGATAAACAGATGGGTACACCATTTTTGTTCTTTCATGTTTCTGTAGTTGAGGAAATTTCTACAAAGGGGATTTTTTTAAAGTAGTTAAGAAATTATGGGTTTAAGCTACTAATTAATTCAGAAAATGTAGGCATTCAACAAGATCCATTAACTCCACAAATATGTATTGAGAACTGGCTATGTGTCATTCACAGTTGGTAGGTACGTAATTAGGTAGCTGTCACATAGGATAAAATCTACCTAGAAGTTGCTTCTCAGCCTCCCACTTTTGGAAGTTACTTCTCATTGCAAGAAACTTGGTGACATTCTTAAATTATTCATTGTTAGCTTCTTATCATTTGATTGTCCTTCAGGAATATATTGCATTTATATAGAATTGTATACTTCTTCAAATGTGTTGTATTTTGAATTCAGGGGAGAAAATTTTCCCCAGATTTCAGTAAATCTGTGCACTTTGGTGTGGTGTTAATACCACACATCTTTGCTCTCACTTGCACATTCTCTACTTGCTCAGCAAAACTCTGGGTAATAGTTTTGATCTACACATCCTGTATTAAAATGAAAATAAATTTAGTGCATCAGTCAAAATTTGGCCACCTACCTATGACCTGATATGAGAACTAATGGGATTTAGGTAATTGACATTCCGTGTATTGACAATTGTGCTTAGTGCTGAGATTTTCCAGATGACTCTGATCAACTTCATGGATGACAAGTTGGATCCCTCTACCTTCCTGGTAATAGCAGCTTGCATTTTTTGAAGTCAGCAAGGCTGGGCCTTATGTGTAGTATCTTATTTAATTCTATGCCAATCCTATGAGGATGGTTCCATTTATTTCTCCTATTTTACATTTGAGAGAATAGAAACTTAGATTAAGTAATAACTTAGCAGATAGATAAGGGAGTTTCAAAAAATCCAGGTTCTTCTTGGGCACCTGAGACATAATAGAAATACAGTAAGAGAATCCTTTCCTGAAAACACTTTGATAAGGAAAAAGAAAACAAGATACTTTAAGGATTGTGAAGTCCTATCCACATCTTTGTAAAACTGAGTGTGACAAATAGCAGGGAAAATTAGACCATAGTAATAAAGTGTTCATATCATTAAATCTCTTCATTTTTGATATTTGTATAAATCTGAATATGAAGCAACTCCAAGTATCAGGTTATTTTCCTTTTTCTTCAATGAGAAGTTAAAAAAAATTATGACCAATTTGAATACATGAACTCTTTTAAGGTTACATAAAACAGGTAAATTATACCTATTTATATATACCTATAATATGTGGTTGATTAATTAGTTGCCTAAACATATTTGAAAAACATTTTATATAAAATATTGATTTATAAATACTTCTTTTTCCACCCTTACATTTTATGAAAGAATTTTACTTAAATTCCTTACATAGATCTTCAATGTTAGTATCATCTTTATTACTGGAAGAACTTTTTGAATCATCCACCAAAATTTTCAAAACAGTGTCATCCTTACCTTCACCGAAGTTATGATACTGTTTGATTTTGTGGATGATGCTGACACTGGGGATTTCATTCTATTTGCAATTTATATATTATAATCTCTTACTGTAAAGTTATTTTCAAAAGGCCTGCTTGCAATGCTAAATCTATATTAAGTTTCTCTGCTTCTCCTACTTAGTACTCTAGGAAAGAGGTAAGCTAAGGGGAGTGGGTGATGCTACACACAGGTAGCTCCAGAACCAAGGAAAGAAGTAGAATAGGCCGGGTACTGTGGCTCATGCCTGTAATCCCAGCACTTTGGGAGGCCGAGGCAGGCGGATCACTGGAGGTCAGGAGTGCAAGCCCAGCCTGGTCAACATGGCGAAATCCCGTCTCTACTAACAATTCAAAAATTAGCCAGGTGTGGTGGCGGCCACCTGTAATCCCAGCTACTCGGGAGGCTGAGGCAGGAGAATCACTTGTACCTGGGAGGCGGAGGTTGTGGTGAGCTGAGATCGTGCCACTGCACTCCATCCTGGGTGACAGAACGAGACTGTGTCTCAAAAAAAAAAAAAAAAGGAGTAGAATTAATTGTTATTTTTATTTTTTAAATCCCAGAGATTGAAAAGGAAAGCAGTCAGACTCCTGAGTTGATTTTTGAGGCTAGAATGAGACAAGAAGTGGATGTGGGTCTGGAAGAGCTGGGCACCTGCACCAGACTGGGTGTGGAGCCTGGTAGGTAGTTGAGACTTCAGAGGGGACTGGCTGAGCATGAGCCTGGCAGGTCTCAGCAGCCTGGGTGGAGTATGGTGCCAAGGGAGTAGTGCTGCTGGCAGTTTTTCCCTCTTTCCAGAGACCATGCCAAATGATGACACTCTTTACATGCTTTGAGTTGAAAGTTAGATGACTCTCATCTTTAATTTATTTAAGCCTCCTAGGGTTCTCAGGAGATGACGCAGAGGAAGGAGAAGTGGAGGACCAAGCCAGTATGAGATTCTTGAGTTGGTTTCAATTATATTTGGTGAAATAAGAGGATCATTTTTGCATCTTGAGGGTGGTGAGAATTTCAAGCCAATTCCATTTTATAGATAAAGGATTAAGGCGCTATGAGATTATGATTTGCTGTGTCACGTGTCTAGTCACAATGCTGAGATTTCAATAGCTGGAACCAAATAGCTTAGGCAGTCTCACTTCTTATTTCTCATTTCTTATTCCATTATTTTCCATTAAAAATACTATTTTCCTCATTTTTTAGTTTAGCTCATTACTGTTTTAGGAATCTTTCTTGTTGCTTATGACAGAAACTCGACCTGAACAAGCTTGAACAAGAAAATTTGCTACAAGGAATGTGTTGTATGGATTTGCTACAAGGAGTGTGCTGTCACATACCCCGAGGACAGGAATATCGCTAAGCCTTAAGAATATCATCCCAATAAGCTGTGGCCAGGCTGAACTTGTGCTACACAACAGCAGGCCTCAACCTTTTCAGCACCAGGGGCCAGTTTTGTGGAAGGCAATTTTTCCACAAACAAAGGTTGGGGGAATGGTTTTGGGATGATTCAAGTGCTTTACAGTTATTGCACACTTTATTTTTATTACATTGTAATATATAATGAAATAATTACACAACTCACCATAATGTAGAATCAGTGGGAGATCTCAGCTTGTTTTTCTGCAACTAGAAAGGTCTCATGTGGGGGTGACGTGAGACAGTGACAGATCGTCAGGCATTTGATTCTCATAAGGAACATGCAACCTAGATGCCTCCCATGCATGGTTCACAGTCGGGTTCACGTTTCCATGAGAACCTAATGCTGCCGCTGATCTGACAGGAGGCAGAGGTTACTCACATTACTCAGGGGTAATGTGAGCAGTGGGGAGCAGTTATAAATACAGATGAAGCACACTGCTCACTTCCTGCTGTGTGGCCTGGTTCCTAACAGGCCAAGGACAGGTACTGGTTTGTGGCCCGGGGGTAGAGAACCCTTGTTATTCAACATGGAGACTCCTACAAAGCTGATAAAGTCTGGACTGGGAGGGAGATAGCCAAGGGGGCAGTTTCCAGAAAAGATGTACTCTCAGGCAGACAAGAAATTATTTACTACAATTAATAATAACTTTGAAATTAATTATATATATTCCACTTACAAAATGATTCTATGAAGCTAATAATAATACTATTCCATATTTTATAAGACTATATATGTTACTCATATTAATCAGAATCACAGCTACCCAATGCAGTAAAGCATCAGGTGTATCTGTTCCCACTTTTATAGATGATGAAACCAATGTGCAGAGAGGTTATGCAGTTTGCCCAAGGACACACAGCTGGTAAATTGTAGAGATGGAATTCAAGCTTTTTCCTCCACATCCTCTTCCTATAGGCTTCAATTCTTAAAATAAATCAACTCAGTTGTTCAGGTCTTTTTCACTTACTTGAAGGAAACAACATTCTGGATTAATTTTAAGTGAAAATACCCTGGAGACACACTGAATTTTCAGACGTGGACAGCTGATCATCTGAGGAAGCTGCCGCATTTCCAGTTCTCTTTTGGTTGGGAGAAAGGCCATTCTTCATGCTCCTCTGTTCTTTTCATTTCCTATTGGCATCTCCGTTTCCCTCCATACTTTTCAACATTCAAGCCAGATGCCAATTGTCTATGTGAAAACACACTGTATCTCAAATATACCAAGATGCCATAATATTTGACCATATGTGAATATTCCAGTAAACTCCTGGGGACTTATGTTCCAGTGTCAGTGCTGAACAACAGGAAGACTGTAAATACCATCAGTTAACCAGAAGACTCACATATGCCTCATGTTTATAAATGCCCGACAGATGTAGTGCATTCTAAATTTGAATTTTTGGTGCAAGAGAGGGGATGGGTGCTCTCTCCATGGAGGAAGTCGCAGCTTGCAAACATACAAATGGATGGGACCTCCTCAGGTTGCTGCTGATCCTGGCAATCAGTGATTGTGGAGAGACTTGCAAACAAGGAACATCTCTTGAGATGAGCTCTGAAAGAAAAGAAGAAAAGAATGTGTCCATGGTAGCCAATAGATATATTAAAGAAAATAAAGTTTGAACTAACTATATTAACTGGTCCAGAAAAATTCTCCTGAAGCTGGACAGGGTGGGATTAAATTCTAAAATCTTAAGCAAAACATTTCAAAGGACATAGGATGAATTTTGAGCAATATCTTTATCTTTGCCACCCTCTTCAGTCCCCAGCCTCCTGCAATGCTGGCCTCATCATTGAAAAAACACAAAAGCAAACCACTTCAGGAGGATTTGCTAGATGCCAAGCTTTGTTTTGGACCTGGTGAGAGTTAAGAAGATGAAATAAACAAGCCCTTTGTTCTCGAGTTGCCCAGTGATTTAGTACGAGAATCTTTATTGTCATAAAAGTGCCTAACAATGCCAGGCAGGAAGGCAGGAAGCAGGAACTGAAAGCAATGTGTCCTTGGAATGGCCCACAGAAGAGACTGAGACTCCTAGTTTGCCTCTGAGCTGACTTAAAGTGTCTGGTATAGTGGCAGTTCTTTTACCGAACTGCACTCTCTTCTAGTAAGTATAAAAAAGTTCTATTGGCAATAATAATAGCAAACATTTATCAGGTTCTTATTGTGCCAAGCACTTTAATTCTGTTATTGGACTTTCAAAACAACTTATTGAGGATGATACCATTACTTTTCCTGTATTACAGCAGAGGGAACTGAGGTTTAGAGAGATAAAATCATTTGCCACAGTCATGTAACTGTTGTCTTATATAATTGTTCATCCCATAGAGAACGGCATTTTCATTTCTACAGAGATCACAGTGGGTTAATTGTTTTCTATTTCCTGTCTCAAACGTGTTACTCCTCATCTCTGCCAAAGCAAGCTCTATTTATCCTGCAAGAACTGTGGAAGGTCCTCTACTTCCATTGTAAACTCTTCCTGGGACCCAGTGACCTCTCTTCCCACAGCATACTTGGAGAATTTTTGCCTGCCTCATGTATTTGACAATTGATCATAAATGGTCCTATGCTAATTCTCATTTGTCATATGATATCGTATAATTTTGTTTAATCTTTCCATCCAGATTGTAAACTCTTTGTTTCTGGCTTTGTCTTTAGGATTAAAAGTGAGTCTTTTATACTATTCACCACAGTGCACAATTGAGTTGTCTTTGTATTTATTTGAGTTAAAGTTGTATAGGTTATATATTGCTGCTTAACAAATTTCCAAAAACATAGGGCTTAAAACAACACACATATATTTCTGCAATTATAATTCTGTAGGTCAGGTGTTGGGCATGTCTTAACTGGTCCTCTTCAAAGTTGCAATCAATGTGTTAGTTGAGGCTCAGTTCTCATCTGGAGGCTCAAGTAGAGATGGTTCTGCCTCCAAACTCACTTAGGTTGTTGGCAAAAGTCATTTCCTTGTGGTTGTAAGACAGAGGGCTCCAGCTTCTTGCTAGCTATCAGATGAAGCCTTTCTCAGCAATTAAAGGCTGCCCCTTCCAGCCCAGGTCCATGCTACATGGTTCTCTCTCATATGCCTTTTTACAAAATGGCAATTTTCTTCTTCAAGACAGCTACTGAGAGTCTTTGGAGCAAGTTTGCTGGTAAGATGGAGTCTTACATAACACAATGTAATAATGAGAGTGACTTCCTATCACCTTTGCTGTATTCTATTGATTTGAAGCAAGTGACAAGTCTTACCTAATCTGAAGGAGATGGGGTTATACAAGGGTATGAACAACAAGAATTTGGGGGTCATGGAGGGACCACCTTGGAGCCTATCCACCACAGAAATGAAAGAAGCAAGAAATGTACAAAGATTTGAGACAATTATATTTCACTTAGGAAATTAAAAATAGCACTTACAAATTTAGAAGCCTGATTTGGATCTCCTTGTTTTGACTACTAAATAATCACCATCAAAATTTGAATAATCTTGGCTAAATAGCAGGTTTGGCTTGTGGAGATGGAGCTCAGGAGATAAAGCATCAACTAGGAGGTATGTACTGAGGGAGATAACTTGCTATGAATAGTCCCTGTCCAAAGTGATGAAGTCAATTCAAGGTCTACTCTTGCTGGAGCTGAAATACAAGGCCAACTAGTAAGGAGTGGGTGGCAAGAAACTGGGTGTACTAGGACTGGGGTTCGGTCAGCCTTTCAGAGAGAGAAACTGGAAAGTCCATGTAGTTGGTCAAGAACCCGGCCTGGAAGAATAGGAATATAGCCTCTTGATTCAGTCACTATCAGGAAGCTGAGGTTGAGCCACAGCTGTGAAGAATGGATGAACCAACATGCAGGTGGACCCAGTTAATGTAGGATTGTGGCTCAGTGGGCCTATCCCCATTTATAGGACTATCATTGGCTGCACCTGTGGACAGAGGAGAGGCTCTTAATGTTCTCCTTGTAGAAGACTCACTGAAGGAAGGGTCTAAGAATTATTGCATGACATTTAGGTTCTAATTCGATATAGGTCAAATTTGCAGGAAGCAGTACATATTTACATTTTGTCTTTTTCCTAAATACGAGACACATTTACTTATTTAGAGGATTTCATTTTTATGCCTTCCTTTCTCTTCTTCTCCCATTGTTTAAACACCTTAATTTTCATGAAAACCCTTAGATTTCTATCCAGTTCTTCTTTTTTCATTGAAACATAATGATAAAGATATTATCCTATTGATGGAACAAATTGGATCAGATATGCTTTTCTGCATATTGCTTATTTGTCATACACCTTCCTATGCCTTTTTAAATAATACATGTTTTATGGGGTCTTTCTCCTGTGACTCATTTTTGGAGCTGATCCGAGAGGGAGTTATTCTCCAGACGTGGCACCATTGACCCTCATTTCAAACTACATTTTTAATTTATTTTAAAAAAGATATTTCATTCACAGAATCCCCACTGAGCTTTTTATTGTGAAAAATTAGGACCCGTAAATCATCCCCCTCAGAACACTATAAATTTTATACAATTGAAACATTCCATGGACTGAGCTTGGCACTTTGATGAAATCACTCCTTTGCTTCTCTTAATTTATGAGCTTTCTCCATTCTCCTCCCTCCTGCTCCATCATCACCTTGCCCTCCCAGCAAGAGAGCGGGTGGTATCGTGCCTTTAAATTGCTCACTGGGGTTTACTGAGTATAATTTGTGAGTGAATTTATATGAACCTACAATATTGCAATTTATCCAAAATTATGAACAATAAAACTTTTCATTTTCTTCTGGCAGGCAGAAGGGACATGGGTTGATCACGCAGGAGGTAGCTCAACATGGTGCACTGGGGAAGAACCAAGTACCTGGAAGCCAGATGACGTGGGGTAGAGGCACGGCTCTCCCGGTTGTTCTGAGACTGAGGCTTCAGAGCATGCATGATATTTAAGGTTGTTTCTTTAAGCTCTCACACATTCTGATTCTATGGATTGAGATAGTTTTTGCCTTGTTGCTTCTTTTTAAAGGGTGATTATGAAAACCAACATGATGTATCATAAAAGTTTGATTTTCGATATGAAAAGTTAGCTTTAATTTTTTAGGGGAAAGAAGGGATGAGAGTAAGGAGAAAGCACAACTGTGTAAAAGAGCAAGGTACTCCTGATTCTTGTCTATGAGGTTTGCACTGGATTATAAGGTCCTTGAAACCAGGGGCTGTGTCTTATTTAACTTTGAGGCCCTGGCTCCCAACACAGAGAAACCGGTACCTTGGTTTCTGATAAAAGTGTTGAATTAATATGAAAAATCCAAAGGTGGGTTACCCCCACAAATCCAAGTGCCTGGAATAGTGCCAGACACATGGAAGGTGCTCAACACATAATTGTTGGATATCCAACAAAAGGGCTACTGGCCATCACTGGGATCTTGGTGTTTCCCTGTTTCCACTCCTGGTCCATGTGACATCCTTATTGTTTATATCCTAATATTTTTCTTGACTAGGATTTCAGATGGATTTTTTTTTTTTTTAATAGAATCTCACTCTGTCACCCAGGCTGGAGTGCAGTGTCATGATCTCAGCTCACTGCAACTTCTGCCTTCTGGGTGCAAGTGATTCTCCTGCCTCAGCCTCCCAAGTAGCTGGGATTACAGGCACCTGCCACCATGCCTGGCTAATTTTTTTTGTATTTTTAGTAAAGACAGGGTTTCGCCATAGTGTCCAGCCTGGTTTCGAACTCCTGGCCTAAAGTGATCTGCCTGCCTCAGCCTCCCAAAGTGCTAGGGTTGCATGCATGAGTCACCGCACCCAGCCTCCAGATGGATCTGTTAAGAAATTGCTAGCTTTTTGGCATCACTACTTTTCGCACTGTTAGAAAGGGTTTTGCTGCTGAAGAAATTGGCTAGAATTCGAAGATAGAGGTTGTATGGCAAAGTGGCTGAGCTTCAGCTCTGGAGAGAGACTTGGGTTTGAAGGAGGCCTTTATAACATAAGCTCTGTGACCTTTGGTGGAATGTTTTCCTCCTGCTAAGCTCTATTCTCCTTCTCTGTAGGACGAGGGATAATAATTGTACTTACCTCTTAGGGTAGAAGTGAGGATTCAAAGCAGCTATCCATGTCAAGAGCTTAGTCCAGTGCTGGCATATAGTAAGTATTCAATACATATTACCTATGACTTGAATTTAATTATTATTAGGAGTTTTGGTGTATACATCAGTAATCGCCACAGTTTTTAATATTGCATTAAAATTCAGATTCTTGCCACTGCACTCCAGCCTATGTAATAGAGTGTGAACTTCTCTCTCTCTCTCAAAAACAAAACAAAACAAAACAAAAAAACCAGACTCTGCGGACACTGTGATTATTGTTGTATACACAATTTATTTAGTGTTAACCTTTTCTTTAGCTTTTCAGGGTATATTTTGAGATCCCTGTGTTAAAAGAAAAGAGTATCACTGACATTATTAACAGAACCTCACTATTTTGGATAGAGAGCATTGCTTGGATTTCTAATTACTTCTAAGTGTAATTTTATTTCAATTTCAGGACTTTACAAAAAAAATAAGAATATAGTGTTGAAGCATCTGGTATTTATGTTTTTTCAGAAGATGGAAAATTTCCTTCCTAACAGTTGTTGCCTTTGCCTATGTGCAATTATAATACAGCACACTACTGTTTTAAGAAGAGTATCATTAGCGTCAGAATGCAAAACAGTCTGAAATACTCGAAAATCAAGGTGAAGCCAATTCCCTTTTCTTTGACCTGCTTGCAGGATACCTTGACAAGGTATGGACTGGAGTATGTGTCTTGGAACTATTTACCCCTTAAATATGAAAAATGTAAATGAGCGATGGAGTTTGGGGTGACAGAGGATCTAAAGTGATGGTCACCTAGCCCTTGCGAGTAAAATACGGCTCACTTGATGACATTTCAGTCCTAAATCATGCACAGCAGGCGAGTTTGTGGGCTGAGCGGGTTGCACAAAAACATTCCTTCGGGACCATTTAAACAGGCTGAATAAGCAAGGAATCCTGTGTGACAATGCTCAGAATACCAGAGGAGCGGTTCAGGTATACATATGATTGCCTGTGGCTCCAAGCCCAATAACCTTTTCCTCACTGAGATAGATTCCCTGGACAGAAAACATATCCTTTCCAAGTTAGAGAACTTTATCAGATTTATCTCTCATTGTCAGATCAGCATGCAGGAAACAAATGAAGTCTGCAGCGTGATTCATATTAGAAGGAGAGCAATTTACAATGCTTACTGGCTTCTCATAAAGCTTATTAATGTTTGGCATAGGGTGCCAAGGAGTCATAAAGAATCATCCTGCTGAACATTTATATCTGCTTAGTCTCTGATTATATGTCCTCGACACAGCTTAAATAATGGCAGACAGAGCATCTCGTGAGCAGGAAATGAGAAAGTAACACATGTTTTTGTCTCATAATCAAATATTCTTCCCTATCTTTTTAAAGTCTTCCCCTGGGAGGCAAAGAACTGTTTTTAGGTTTCTCGGTTGCTGCTCTCGCTTGTAATTTCCACTTTGTTTAGATTTGTCACAGCCCTAAAATGGAATTAAGTTGCTTATTTATGCTCATGTCTTCTGTTATTTTGAATTTGGGGCATTTCTTAATTCAGTCATGGCTATACAGTTGCTCCACTTCACATTTCCTTTTGAATTCTAGCCCATTGTGCCTTCGTGATGTGAACTCATTAAGGATAGTGCTAACTTATTTATGAGGTTCTTAACGTTTTTGACCTAATAATACTAATAGATGACATTTGTTCAATGCCCCCTATGTGGCACATAAAATATAAATGTATGTGCCAGGCACCTTATATTTATATTTTATTTAATGATCATAACAACCTCATGAGGTAAGTAGTATTATCACACTCATTTTAGAGATCAATTACCCTGGGATACAGTGCTACTAAACAGAAGAGCTGAACATTGCATCCCAATGATCCAGTCTTCACTGAGCTGCACTCGTTCTCTAGAACATTGATTTATAGTTCATTGAATGTGGTGCTCTAGAAAACATGAGCATAACAAAGAGAGAAGAGAGGAGGAAAATGGGAAGAAATAAGGTTAAATGTAGAAAGATGGACAGCATGACATTCTACCAGCAATTGAGCTGAGGGACTATTAGTTGCACAATTGACTCTTGTTGAATCAAATTGGCTTCTCAGATGCCTTGCAAATGGCTAGTGATGTGGGTGGACCATTCGACCCTTCTGATAACTGAAAAGGACACTCTTCTACTATATGGAATTAATCGTTTTGTAATTTTTTATTTTGAAATAATTTTAGACTCTCAAAATGTTATGAGTACGAGGAACTTCCATATCCCTCCAAATATAATATCCTAATTATTAATGTTTTACCACTTTTATTTTTATCATTTTCTCTGTAATAGACACTTATTTTATGAATCATTTGAGAATAAGTTGCATGCTCAAATCCTTTGGTGTGTGTTTTCTAAGAAAAAGTAAATTCTCATATAGCCACATTATAATTATTGCAATCAGAAAGTTAACACTGATTCAATGCTAACATCTAAAGTACAAACTTATATTTCACCAGTTGTCCCAGTGAAAAGGTTTTGGGAGGAGATGTTCAGGGAGCAATCTAGATTACATGCTGCATTTAGTTGTCTCTTTAGTCTCTTTTAGTCTGAAACAGTTTCTCTTTGTCTTTTTTCATTTTGACAGTTTTAGAAAGAGTATAGGCCAGCTGTCTTTCAGACTGTCTCTCAATTTGACTTTGCTTGATACTTCCTTATGATTGCACTGAAGTTATACCCTTTGGTCAGGAATGACACTGAAGTGATGCTGTGTTCTCAGTGCGTTGTACCAGGAGATGCACCTTATGTTAATTTGTCCAACTATTGGTGATGTTAACAGATTGCTCTAATGTAAGACAACAATTTTTCAATATACTAAAGTTAAAATTTGATTTAGATTCTAATTTCCTCAGAATTGGGTTCAGATCAAGTCCATCGCTTAAGAAGCTTTGGGTATTCTGAAAAAACTAGCTTCCTAATCTGTAAATATGAAGATCAGTAATGAAAAGTGGTGCCTGGCACAGGCACTTATATTTTATGTGCCACAGAGATGGCATTGAACAAATGTCATCTATTAGTATTATTAGGTCAAATATGTTGAGAACCTCATGTAAGTGTTGCTTAATGTCTTGGGACATTAAGCAGACACAGGGACTTGGTACTCCAACTCCAGGGAACAAACCAGAAAATGGCAAAATTATTGTACAAGACCAGGTCTGGGTTGGCACCAAGCATGACTTGAAGAAGGTGCCATGGATGGGGCTAGACAGCTAGTTAAACTTTTAGCCTCAAATCTGGCTGGGTCTGAGAGACTGAGGAAGCGAATCAGATTTCAGCTGGGGGAGAAGCAGGGCACAGTGTGTGGACTGAGTTTGATGACGTGACCAGCTTATGCTGCTAAAGACCTGAGATTCATAATCAGCAACTGTGCAATCAGCAATAGCAGTTGTACCCACCTCATCTGAGCCGCCTTATGGAGGCATGATTATTGGCCTTTTTGGGGGGTATTTAATGAAAATTTCTCCTTTCAAGGTTATTCTTCAACCATACATCAGTTGTGCAATGCTGAGAAACACATAGGATGATTTGGCCTGGGTTCCATATCCTTCCCAGGAACATCTTAAGACTGAGAAATATGGTCTGTTCTCCATACCTCTGAGTTGTGTTTACATGGACGAAGAGAATCAGAATGCTCAGTGAAATATGTATTCATAAAGAAATGTACCAGAATAAAATTACATTAGAAAATAATTGCTTCTAAAAATCATCACCCATTCTTATCCTCTGTTATTCTGTTCTCTTTCAACTCCCTGTATTTTAATCCCTTTCTTTTTCCCTGATGTTTTCTATTCATTTAATTTAAGCAATGTTTCTGGATACCATAGCAATAGCAATGAGGTGTTGTATAAACATACAATGGAGCAGAATGGAAATGCTTCCTATGGTATCAGAAACCATAGAAACGTGTGTGTGTGTGTGTGCGCGCGTGCGTGCATGTGCACACACATGTGCATACAAAGCTGTTTTGGGGTCAAAGCTTTTAGAGTTCATGCAAGTAGGAAAATGAAGTGTTTCGCTGTGATCACATTGCTGTTTGTATCTATTGTCATCATGATTTAACATTTATTGCATGCCTATAGTCCCCTGGACAGACCCTGGAACTAGATGTCAATTCTACTTAGTGGATTTATGTTTGAAATTAGATTGCAAAGCCACAAAATGGAAAAAGATGAGAATACTTCCAAAACAGAAATATTGAATAATGCATTTTCAGAAAAATTAGGTAAGGACAAAATGAGTTTGACCCAGGCAGTTAGGAATGAAAGATATGTGAGGAGACTTAAATGTCTAGATTAGGAATGGTTTGCAGCCATTTCCAAGAACCCTGGGAGGGACTGCTTATGCTGCATGATCTAACACTTTAATCCTCTTCTGCCACAGCTCAGACCCCATGGGGTAGAATCTTGATGAGACTCCCTGTCTTGGATAATAATAACAAGCTGTCTTCTCTGTAGGCAGATTTTCAGGTGGAAGTCTCACTCTACCACTCTCATAACCAATGCAACAAATAATCAAGTCCTCAAACTGCAAGGAAAATTTTGAGGGGATTTTTTTAAGGATGTAAAGATCATTAAAAAAATGAAGAGATAGTTTCTTAGACTAAGTTTTTTCCCTCCTTTGCCATGTGCCTGAAATCATCTTTTTTGTCTACCGTAGACACCCCCCACACTTTTTAATATTAAAAATCTCTTAATAACAAAAGTAAACAGCATGTTATTTATGGAAACTGCACAACATTAGCTTTGCTAATTACATGGTTACTCACTTTCCCAGGACCAGATCACCTCTTATTTGTTTCCAACTGCTGTGGCCACCATGTGTTCTAAGGGTAAGACAGAAATAATAAACTGCAGGTTTCCAGGGTAATCACGTATTATTTCTGCAGTTCACACAGGAAACGTACCATCTGGGTTTGAAGGGCACATCATTCCAAGACAGAGTGGAGTGAGCAGGGCTTTCCCTGTAGAGCCACTGACTCTATGGGGAAGTTTCAAATGGAGTTTTGGGGTCAGAGAGACCCCAGTTCAGATGCCTGGCACAACAGCTTCCCACTTACGTGAAATCTTCTTTGCCTTATCTGCAAGTAACTTCTCTGCCTCTTGGCTTTCTGTATATAAACTGGGGATAATGGTGCCTAATTCCTAGTGTGGCTCTGAATCTTAAATGAGGTGATACAATATGGCACTTGCCATAGGGTAAATTATTACTGAATGATGGTCTTAGTTTCTTTCTACTCCATTTCTGTCTCTTCTAAACTCCTAAGAACTAAGTTGAGAAGGCATAAAAGATGACATACAAACCATTCAGCTCAAAATCCAGAATAAGCCCGAACTGGAGTCTATTCTGCAGGAGACTTGCTGTCTTAGGGAGCTACTATTAGCTCAGCTTTAACCCTCCTTCCCATCTCTTTCTGGTTAGTGAACTGGTGCCACCACCTGCCCATTAGAGAACCTGAGCTATTTGTTCAGTGACGCATGTCTCTGGATTCTAGCACTGAGCCGGCATAAACTCCCGTCAGTCAGCAACACTGCGCTAACATCTACCAGGAATGGTTCAGTCCCTGTAGATCTGGGAAATAATTCCTGTGGTTACATCAACTGCTTGGATCTTTGGATCCATAAATTTTTTGTCTCTTCTTTTTTGAAGGGTTTTCTATTTGAATGCTGTTTTATCTCAAAAGGCAGTTGGTTCCATTCTGACATGGTAGAGATATGAAGCTTCCTTCAACTGACACAATTTGGCTAGATGCCATCCAGGAGTACCTCCAGGATATTTTGGCTGTAGGATAAGTTACAGATAGCCTGGCCTTGCCATCTGCAATGATTGGTTGTAGTAATAACAATCTCTGGGTGCACAACTGGTTGTCTGAAAATGTGAAACTTATTAATTATCCTGCATTTCTGCTTGGCTGCTAGCTACTCTGTCTAGACCCTGTTTCTTGGCATTCTCTCATCTGTCATTTCTACCATAAATCCCCTGCAGATCTTTAGTTGCCTACTTTCCTGTACTTCATTGTCTTTCTTTCAGCCATTGGCTTTTACTGTGATTTTTTTTTCATGAAACCAGAGTTTTAGAATTCTTTGTTTTATTATAGGGAAAAGAAACCAAGTCTCCTTGAATCAGTTTATCCCAATGTCTTCTAGTTTCCTACGTTGGCTACAGCCAAGATAACCTATTACTAAGGTATGTTGTGTGTTTCTAGACCACCAAATCCATTCAATAGACCTTTTTGCATCTGAGTGGTCAGGTCCTAGATGACACTGGAGACATCGAGGTGAACTCCCTCCCTGTGCTATCGCTAAAGTATAAACAAAGTGGTTTGAGGGGTGTTATTTTCCCCCATGTTGACCTGAAGCTGTAGTATTTTGACTGTTTCTAGAGTACCTGTATGTCTCTGTATGTTCAGGCAGTCTGATTTATTAACAGGGCCCTCTTTTAATCTTGGAGTCTCTATGTGGACGATAAATTGTATGGTCTTCCTATTTATAAATCAAAAACCAACATAGGAGGCTAGTTTAATTTGTGAACAAATATGTTTCTATTTATTAAGAATTCTTGAGTTGCCTGCCTCTGCATTAGTGGTTGAGGCAGTGGGGCGAGTTCCTGATCTAACTCACCTTTCTCACCAACAGTGATACTTGTACTTCAGCACATACTTGAGAGACTGAGTTGATTCTATAGCCTAACTGGAGTTTATTCATTCCTTCATCCATCTACTCAATGAATCAATTCTACATTTACTGAGCACTGATTGTGTGCCAGCCAATCTACTAGGCATGTGGGATACAGTGATGATCTATATAGATATATCTCTGCCCCCACAGAACTTACGGAGTGGAGCCTCAAAAAGTGATTTCAATTTTATCCATCTGCTTTGTGTCTTCTCTTCAAATCCTTGCCGCCACCCAAAGTAGGCTCTCAATATTAGCAGCATTGGTGTCACCTGGAAGCTTGTTAAAACTGGAGAACTTAGGCCCATCTCACACCTATTGAATCTGAATCTGCATTTTCAAAAGATCTTCAATAATCTGAGCAGATTCTGATTCAGTTGGTCTAGGGTCTTCACTTCTGACAAACTCGCAGGCAATGCCAATGCTGTTGGTCCATGGATCACACTTTAAGGGACTGCCTCAATGCTTTACAAAATGTGGGTTGCAACTCAATAGTGGGTCATGAAATCAATATACTGAGTCATAACTAGCACATCGAAAAATATTTTAAAATAGGATAGAGTATACAAACAATTCAGAGTGCATTTCATGTCATGATGAAGGCACTGTTGCATGAAACTTGAATCAGCTTTTTATACACCTGCACACAGACACACACAGATGTATATAGACTGAGTCCTGATGAAAACGTATTTCTTAATATGGGTTGCAGCTGATAACAGTTTGAAAGTTATTGTTCTAGACAAGCTTTTCTAGGCTAGAAAGAAGTCGTCAGAAGTGATTCCAGTCTAGAACAGAGAGCTCAGATCAAAGGGGTTCTGTTAGTATTAGAACTATCCAGAATCCCAGTGAGGACGTCCAGGAAAAAGCAGAACAGTGGGGCTAGAAAGATCCCCTACTAGGGATGACAGCTGTGTGCTGATTGGATGATGAGATACCTATGATTAGTCACTTGTACCAGTTGGCATTAGGTTTTTCCATGACCCAATATTTTGGACCGTGAGCTCCCTGAAGGTGAGCCCTGTATGTTACTTCTAGAGGGTAAAACAGTGCCTTTCCCATAGGGGTAATTTCCACAGTGTACTGTGACTTTTTATGTCTTTCATACTACTCAATATACCACATGTTACAAATGAGGTCTCTTCTGTCTTTCCACTGGGAACCATGTCTTATTCATATTTGCTTTTTTCTAGGGCCTAATCCAGTATCTAGAAGATGGCAGATATTCATTATGTTTATTCACTTAACAAATATTTTATTTGTTATTCAGCAAAGATTTTCTCTCAGCTGTGTTACATCAGTTTTAGAAGGCACAAGGTGAACAGGCTTGATAAAGAGCAAATCTGTGAAAAGCAAACACTTGTGGACTAAATGATATCACATTTACAGAGCTGTAAGAGAGATACAAGTCACCCTGGGCACTGAGTTTTATGTTGTATTGTTTAACTTTCCATTTCCCTTGGTTCAATTTTAGTTTCTCTCTTAAAATTATAATTCTACCCTTTGCATTCTCACCGCCAATCATTTATTGCTGCATGTGTCTTTCCCCCTCCATATACTGTGCTCCTTAATTCTCTAAGGGACTGTGCTAACATGTAGCCTAAATACTCACCTTCCAGCCACCCTTCAGGAGGGTATTAGCTATATTTGTGCACAGCGAAGGTGCCTTCAAGGCAGAAGGCTTCCTCCCCTACCACCTCACTTCCAAACCTTTTTCCTTTCCACAAATGCTAGTGCTAGGCAGCTGTGTTCACTATTATCTGCCTTCTCTGTAGTTCTCGACTTTGCCTGTACATTATAACCACCTGGTATTTTAATATTTTCCATGTCCAGGTTGCAGTCCAAACCAATGAAGTCAGAATCTCTGGAGGTGGGACAAAGGCATGTGTAGTTTTTAGGCTTCTCAGATGATTCCAGTGTGCAGTGAACACTGAACGCTATTGCTTAGGAGAAAATGCAGTCACTTGATATTTGAAGTGTAGGTAATTTCTTTAGCCCTCAAAATATGTTCATTCCTTTTCTAGTCCTTATTATCCCGTCCAAGTCTGAAAATATTTACATTGCTATTTAATCAGAAGTAAAGCAATTAAAATGTACATGTTACTCAAGAAGAAGCAGCATTAGACCATTGCTTGACTTATCACCTGTGTGGTTATTAAGCTCTTGTCTCCACTTTGAAAACACCTTTCTGTATTCTTTGTGACTCTGGGTTTTTTTCACCATCTGGCTCTTAGGTGGCACTAGAAGAGGACCACAAGCCTGCCAGAGGGAAGAGAGGATTGCTTCTTCCTGTTCCCATTAGTGTCACCTCGACAGTGACTTTTCACCCTGGAGTGGCAGGGAAGTTTCTAGATTATTTGGGTACTCCCAAAATCAGTCTTGTTGCACCCCCTGAGAGATACCAGCAGCAATGAAGTGTGAGTCCCAGATCTGGGCTCCCCCTCAAAGATTCTGTGTTTTCACAATCCCTTGTGCTTATTACTGGTGTTACCTTAGTGTCCGTTTTTTTTTTTTTTTTTTTTTTTAATTTTTCAATACTTGTCCAGCAAGTTTCCTATACTAAATTGCTATATGGAAACATCTATTCTTCTCTTCTTTGACTGTACCTAACTCAAAATGCCTTCTCATTTAACAACCAGTGCTCTGCAACAAGGTGGGCTTTCTAGGAAGGCAAATAACAAGAAGGCTCAGGTTGGCTTGTCTCCATCTGGGGCAATAGGAGTGTGCTGGAAGTCTTCCAAGTGAATAAGAGTGAGAAGAAGATGCTAGAATGAAGAGGTGGACAGACATAGGCAAGGAAAGTTCACTGGATACAAACTTTATTACCTTCATTATTTTCCTAGGTCTGTCTTAGCTGAGAGACTCTGAGAGTATTAATCAGAGATAAATGGGAAGCAAGTAAGAGTCCATAGTAATCCATAGTGACATTTATTAATAATACACATCTTCTGCTCTGCATCTCTTCTCCTTCCCATAAGCCCACAGTTTGTCCACACATAAGCATATGTGGTTTTGTCCTTAATAATAGGGTAGTGCAAATAGTTAATTACTCCTACTGCCACGAGTGGCATGCTGGAGACCATCCTGTCTGTTCTTATGTAACTTGTCATAAATCCACGTGGATATGTATCTCATTAAGATAACCATTTAGGCTTTGCTTTTTCAGAATTGTCTACTTTGATCAGTAGTATTTTAAGTGTAAAATAAGGATGGTTTCACTCGGTCCAAGTGTCCCTACTATATCTAATATATTTAACTTTACAAACAGTTTTACACAAGCAGTACATTGACCAATGAGCTGTAATGAGTAGAATTTGGATGTTCATGAGAGAGATTTAAGTTCACACCTCATTTTCCTAGACTTCTTCACTGTCTTGACACTTTCCTATTATTAGCTCTCTTTTTGGAGATATTTTGTGTTGAAAATCCAAAAAGTTCTCAGTACCTCCTGAGAATTTTTGTATATACAACAATGTAAGGAAAAACTAGGTCTTGCTAAGATGTAGTACCTAGGATCAACTGGTAGTCTAGGAATTTGACTACTGTCCAATAATTCAAATTGGTGGGCCAAACAATAACAAAGGTGGACTTTTGGTGTTACTTTTGTACATTCGCTTTTTGTATCCTCGCTAAAGAGGTGAAGTAACTATTAGCCAGTGTGTTGAGGGGAAATTCAGTACTGCCTGGAGGCTCTACTGTGTATTCTACACCTCCTGGTCTCCAATTAGATCTTTATTTCTTGTTTCTAATACTTAACTGTAGAAAAAAATTTAGTTCTAGAATCTGGATACTGAGCAACACTGCAACTCTCTTTCTTAGTTCAAATAGTCTCATCTGCTTTTCTTTGATGAATCTGTTTCTTTGTAGGATCTGTTTCTCTGTGGGATCAACATTCTCTCTCTGTGTGTTGGAAAGGATGTCTTACACCGTCCTTGACAGGGAGAGTCACTTTCTGTTTGTACGTGAACAATCAAAGCAATCATCCTTCTCTCACACTGAATGAGTAGGTCAAACAGTATTGGTAATATTGCCTAGTTTACTGTTATATTGATTATATTAGTTTATTTGCATTTTTTGTGATCTAGAGCTTCAGTTGAACCTTTCATTCTTACCATGATTATTTAGTAAGACCACAGATCCACCCACTAACTTAAAGGAGAATGAACAGCTAACTAACCCTGCCATTGATTAGGAAAACAAAGAAACAAAGGCAATAAAGCCCTTCAAAAATGTATGTAACCAGAAAGCACTGCATAGTAGAAATATCACTGTAAATGGAGTCAGGAGATGTGGATTCTCGTCAAAGCCCTACCACTTATTAACTGAGTGACCATAGAATGTTGCTTAACCTCTCTGAACCTTAGTGTCCTATTCCATAATGCAAAACATAAGTTATAATATGCATTTTGTCCACCTTGCAGACAAGGATCTTTTACAGAGGCTGAAAATTCCTCCAACTCTTCTGTTCAGGTTGACTTTCTGGAAAAGTGCTTTATTCTCAGAGGATTTGATTATTGAGTTATCTTTCTATTCTGCTGCTGTCAGTAGATTTGCCATAAATGTTTCCTGAGAGTCTCTCTCTTGAAGAGATTCAGGCCCCAGTTAAGTTCATCCCAATTAAAAATAGAACCCTGAGATGCAGCAGCTGTAGCACCTCTTAAACCTCTTCAAATAACATTGAACGATTAAGTGGCTGCTACTGTGGAGATAGTGCGCACAAAACCAGCGGCAGGCCCTCTCGGACAATGATAACACTCTAAGTGGCTGTCAGTCCTTAGTCATTTCTAGTCATTCAGGGGATGTTGCCTTATCTTCTATGAGTTCTAAAGTTCCTGGGGAGAGAAGAATCACATCAATTCTTTATTTTAAAAAATCCCCCTTCTCACAACAAAATTCTCTAAAACAATGCTAAACAAGCAGGCATGCACAATTCTATCATTTGAGTGGAAGAGAATGCTATACTTATCAACGTTTCTGTCTGGCAGTTTTGGGGTAAAAGTCTGATGAAGTGATATTGTCTGGAAAATGAGCATCGATTCCTAGGGAGATGGAAGAATTTACTTCTTTTTTCCTATTTCTTGAATACATGACTAGCTTTCAAATATATGACTCAAGAATTAAATTCGGCTTGAATGGATTGTTTTCTGACTTTGTTTCTTATTTTCTTCTGATTTATCAAGAAGAAATTAAAAATAAACTTTCCTTATCCCATCCATAATAGAAATTTCAGCTATTAAAACTTACCAAGTGAAAAATTATAGAAGTCACTAAAGCTCAGAGGGAGATCTCTTTATTATATTTCAACAGCTATTTGCTTTGGAGACATTTCTTTTCCCCCTTTGTAAAGCTAAATTGCACATATCACTATTTATTAATAAGCAGAATGACAACGATTTAGACTGCCAAATCTCTTTTATAAACATTTCTTTAGCTAGGTAGGATTTTTATATACTTTCCCAAAGGGCCAAGTTGACAGACATGGGCTTTTGCTTTATTTCCATAGAGATCTGGATCCAAATCCCTGGGTCCAAATATATGCCATTCACTTCCCATATTTAGTCCTGTGATCTCTCTGAAGACTGGCCCAAGAGAGGCCTTTCTGATGAGACTGTTAGTACAGCGATTAGTCACTAGATAAACACGTGAATGGGTCCGTTTGCAAAGTGAAAGCTCCCTAAACAGTGGCTTATCCTTTACAAAAAGAGCAGGTCCAATTTTCCTTAAAAGTTCATGGCTGCTTATGTGGTGTGATTTGAGAAATCTTGAACCTTCTGTCCCTATTACTTTTCCTGTTGAGCTCTACATTTCATAGTGTATCACTCCTGTAGATGAAACCTGGCCTCTCCAGGGCATTTTCTCTAATAAATGGCCATAGTCCTGGGAAAAGTCCTGATGCCGTAGTGTGCAGTGTGCTTGACACCATAAGATCCTTTCTTCTTTTACAAAAAAAAAAAAAAAAAAAAAGGCTAAGACAAGAAAACTGGTGGCTGTTGGGGAAAGAGTGTTGAAAGAATGAAGGAAGAAAAGTGATGCATGGAAAGGAAGGTGAAGTACCAATAGACCGGTGTGAGTCCAGTTCTGAATTTAGGAGTGAGGACTCAAATATGCCTGTTTGCTTGGTTAGCTTTTGGAACAATCCTATGAACATATATCCTATGAACATTATAGAAGTCACTAAAGCTGACTGTAAATTGAGAGTATCTTTCTGGAAAAACAAATTGGAAATATTTATCCAAGGTATAAAGAACTTACATATATTTAGAATGAATACTTTCAATGCAGGACTCTATCCTAAGAAAAACAATTAGCAATGAACATGTTTCAATCCAAAGATGTCCACTGGGACATTATTTAAAATAGCAAAAATATTAGAACCAGTTACATGTTTATTAACAGAGAAATAAATACTATGGAAATAAATTTATGCTATAAAAGTGACCAAATAAGGCTGGGCTCAGTGGCTCATCCCTGTAATCCCAGCACTTTGGGAGGCTGAGGTGGGCAGATCATCTGAGGTCAGGGGTTCAAAACCAGCCTGACCAACATGGTGAAATTTAATCTCTACTAAAAATAAAAAAATTATCCAGGTGTGGTGGCGCATGCCTGTAATCCCATCTACTCTGGAGGGTGAGGCAGGAGAATCACTTGAACCTGGGAGGAGCAGGTTGTAGTGAGCCAAGATCGTGCCACTGTACTCGCTCTGGGTGATAGCAAGATTCCATCTCAAAGTATAGTATATAAAATATGCTAATAATATGATCTCAAACATATAAAACAGGTAAAAGAAAGGAATTTCAATGGTGGTTGTCCATGGATGATTGCTATTTTTAGTTATTCCTTTTTATGTTTTCTAAATTTTTCAGAGTGGTCTTTTATTACTTTTAGACACAAAAAAGTTATTTAAAAATTCATCCAAAAGCAAATGTTTGTGTCAATGTTACAAACGTAAAATGTGGATGTCCTCTAAGGAGGCTGACTTCAGCTGTATAGCTATTTCCCAGTGGATAATTAAAGATCTGTCAGACTTTCTCTCATGTATGGGTCCTTTATGTTTAAGGACTGTAATTCTATATAAAATGTCTGCATGGAATAAAATTTGGCACCTGATGTTTGATTCTGGATAGTATTGTAGTTTTCTATGGCCAAATTTGAGACTAAAACAAGTTAGTTGGAGGTTAGCATCAAGAGATGTTTTCTAAGCTTTTCCCCTGGAACTGGACAATGGTAGAAATGTGCTGGAAGCAAAGGAAGCCTGTGGAATAAGTCTCTTTCAGTCCAAAGTTATATTAAATAGTTTCATCTATTCACCAGACATAGATTTGAGTCATCAAACTTCTTCCCTAAGTTTGGCTTGTTTCCCATGTTTCAGATATATCTGAAGAGCAGGTCTGGTGGCCTCACTGCCTTGGTACCATTTTGGTGATCTTCCCTTCACCTGGATGCATCTTACACCTCTCCTATCTCACGTTTCTTAGGCCCACATTAGGTAATAGCTCTTTGAAACCTCTACTATTGTCCCCAGTGGGTGTGGTCTCCCCATCCTTTGAACTTCCATGGCACACTTATGGTGTTTTTATATTAACTCTATTAGGTTATCAATTTCTTATACACGAGGGCTGCTGTGCCTTACTCAACTTTGTATCCCCCATGTCTTGCCCATCTTAGCAGAACTGAATTTGTTTATTTAATGAGTCAGGTACTAGTTTGGCTGGTCCAAAATCTGACTTTCTCACTTCATGCCATTTAGATATGATGCCCATTTATTAGCTCTAAAATATCACTACAAGTAAGAATGACAATGAATTTTTCAAAACTTCTCGATGAAATATCTTTCTAGAATAAACTATTTAGAAAGTAAAAACATAGAGCACAGAGCTACAAACTTAAGTTACCAGGGTTCTCTACCATGGTTTATTGAACTTCAGTAGTGTGGAAAAACAACCTGGGCTTTTGTGTTAGAAAGAACTGGGTTTGAAGTTAACCTTGACAATTATTAGCAGTGAAATTTTGGATTAATGTTCTATCTTCTTCATGGTTTAGTTTCCTCATTTTCAAAATGTGGAATTAGTTAATTAATGGCTGTCTCCTAGTGCTGTTGTGAGGGTTATATAAAATGATGTATGAAAGCACTTAGCAAAGTATCTGGCACACAGATTTAAGTCTCCATGCTCATGAGGACAGAAAATCCATCATGTCCAGGACAATTTATGTTCTCTTGGAAAGTCAGGGCTATATCCCCTAGACTTCGCAGGGAAGTTAATTTCTGGGTCTATTACTCTGAAACCACCAATCTACTCTCATAACCCAACCCCCCCAACACCCACACACAAATAGTTCATTTGAAAATTTTGCAGGAATACTGATATTAGGCTCTGACATGATTTGGCTGCCCACCCAAATCTCATCTTGAATTGTAGCTCCCATAATTCCCATGTGTCACAGCAGGGACTTGATGGGAGATAATTGAATCATGGAGGCCGGTTTTCCCATGCTGTTCTTGTGATAGTGAGTAAGTCTCACGAGATCTGATCATTTTATGAAGAGGCATTCCCCTGCACATGCTCTCTTGCCTACCATGTAAGACTTTGCTCCCCATTCATCCTCCGTCATGATTGTGAGGCCTCCCTAGCCAGGTGGAACTGGGAGCCCATTAAACCTCTTTCCTTTATAAATTACCCAGTCTCGATGCAGCATGAGAACAGACTAATGCAGGCTCAGAATATAATACCTCCAAATGAGAGCCTCCACAGCAGCCTTAGAAGAAAAAGTTTTTCTCTGACTTTCTCTTGCCCTCCTATCTCTCAGTCCCATTTTTCCTCAAGGCATGGAAACCAGAATCCTTCCCCAAGGAAGGTCATAGAAAGCAGTAACTCTTTTCCCAAAAGCCAGCCATAAATTGGAAAATATTTTATGTAAGAACTGGCCATAAAGAAATTATCTGACCCACATTGTTTGATTCTAGGTCATAAGACTGCTATTCCAGAGAGGGCTCTACCCCACACCAGAAGGAAGGAATGCATGTTCAGAGAAGCCAAGAAGAATCTAGACTGACTGGCCCTGCTCGACTTCCCCACTCATTCTCTTAGCTTTAGCTCGTGCCCTTTTTGTCCAGTCATATTTCTACATGACTACTCATACTTTGTTGAATCTAAGCATAAAAATGGACAATTTCCCCTATATCTTTGGGTTTTAATTATGAAGGCTCTTATGTACACACATTAGATAAATTTTTATGCCTTTTCTTCTGTTAATCAGTCTGCCTCATGTCAGTGATTTTCAGCAAACCTCTAGGGGCCAGAGCCCTGGTCCTCACGTTGAGCTGGAATATTGAAGGAATTTCTTCAGTGAAATAGTATTTGGCTATACATATATAATCTGTGAATCTCTTAAATAATTAAAGCATAACTTACTAATAAAGCAGGAAAGTTTAGTGGGCTCCAGAACTGAAACCAGTTGGATTAAAAATCCTGCTGCTATACTTAGCTTCTCTGTTTCTGAGTTTTCTTATCTGTAATGTGCGATGATAATATCTGCCTTGTAGCCTTGCTTTAAGGATAAAATGAGCTAATGTCTAACAAACACTTCAAACAGTGCCTAGTACATAGTAAGCCATCAAAAAAAGCTAGCAATTCCCAATAAACTGATTTAAAAGCTGGAGCTCTTAAAGGACTATGTTGAGCCAAAGTATTCCAATAACTAAATTAAGCTCCTGTAGTACAGTTAGAGCCATCTTTTGGGGGGCAGGCAGGGACTGTATGGAGACTTGTTCCTTATAGTGGTTTGGATTTGTTAACAGCACTAGTCAAGGAACACAGTGCACTGAAAAAGTTGCCAGACGCCAGATGAGATAAGGAGCGTCCTGTGAGTAACGACAGACTTGAACACTTCCAGCACATAGACAAAGGAAGTGATGGCTCCGCCTAAGAAATCTTGTCCTTCAACCTTGACTTTACTGGATTTTTTTTCAGACGCTGCTGATCATGTAAAAAATAAAATTTTTTCAGACGCTGCTGATCGAGAACTTCCTGATAGTGGAATATCTCTTTGTTTTCAGATGTAATTCCTACCTCTATTTGCAACATGCGTATTTAATAAAAGAGGAATAAAGAGGCATGCTTGAATGGATAATCAAATAACCAGATTTTTTATGATATTAAAAAAATAAAAGAAGTACATAATTTGCTCTGGGTACCTGGTCTATATTTTATAGCTAAATCATTTTTAACATTTCAGGGACTTTCTTCTTGTATAATACCTAGACCTTTCCTTTCATGTATTGAAACTTCTCTACTGATTGATTATGTTTGTTGTTGTTATTCTTTCTCACTTATTTCCATTTATTGTCTGTTGTCCTTTTTGAGTTTTTTTTAAAAACTTAATCTTTTGATTGAATATTTGGGTTTTTAAAATAATGGTTTTTAATTTATAATTTAAGAGATGATTTACTTAGTTTTAAAATTTTTCTTTGCTTCCTGCACTGTTTTCTCTGAGTCTCTTTCTAGGTTTTTTGTTTTTTGATTTTTGTTCATGCATT
Source organism: Theropithecus gelada (assembly GCF_003255815.1). NCBI lineage: Eukaryota > Metazoa > Chordata > Mammalia > Primates > Cercopithecidae > Theropithecus > Theropithecus gelada. Next base: position 150,687,678 of record NC_037671.1, read on the forward strand.
TTTTGTTAGGGGATTTCCTCAAATGTTTGGAGAACCTAGACTGTCCATTCATAATTATAAGTGATGCACTAAAAATGTATTGGTAATGGGCTTAATAGCATATTAACAAAGAGTATGCAAAATTCCTTATGGGAGGAGATCCCTAAAATGTCTGTCTTAGTTCTTTTCTCTTGGGTCCATTAGTTTCTCTGGAGAGGAATATTATTCTATCTGGCAGGTCTTAGGTTGGATGGCAGCATTCTCAGAGCTGAATGTGGGCATAGGAATGAGTGGTCTCACTGTCAGCATTCAGACTTTCACTTAATTGCCCTCTTTTTTAGTACAGGTGTCGTAGATTGCAATAACAGCATGCCTCCTTGTATTCACACCCTTTGCTGTGTGACTGTAGTTCTTCTCCCTGAATAGGTGGGGTCTTTTTATGGGGTCCCGAGTCTATTCTACTTTGGGCAATAAAATATGACAGGATTGACACTGTATCACTTCCAAGGTTAGGCTTCAAAAAGTGTGCATTTTTACCTGTTCTCTCAGGCCTGTCACTGGCATAAGAACATTTTGAACATGCCTGCCAGATGACGAGAGGCTTGTAGGTCAGAGTGGAGTCCACATAGTCACCCTAGCCAAAGCCATCCTAGATTAACCAACCAATGTTACAGCATGTGAGCATGCGCAGACAAGATCCACCTCCTAGACAACCTTCAGCTAACATCGTATTCCTAAGCAATACTGTTGTATGGTTGTATACCACTGTGGTTATGTGGTTGTTTGCTATAAAGCATTATTGGCATAACAGATAATTACAGGGTTTCACCACCATCCTCATATGCAAATCTCTTTAGAAATTAACCTCGTGTCTTTTGCCCAGATTGGGGAGAAGTCACCAAGCTATGGGAATGGGGAGGGATCAGGACATCAAATTGTACCTTATATTAATCTTTAATTAATCTGGGCCCCATACTCAGATCTCTAATGTGACATTCCTGAGCTTTTCCAGGGCCCTGTGGCTCATTTGTCCCCTGTGGGGACATTTCTTTTTGAATCTCTCTCTGCAGGCACCAGATTTTGACATGGTCTATGCCCAGACACTTTCCATTTTTAGAGGTTTTATTGTTCACTCTTCTTTGCGTTGATACCTTCCTTGGTTCACTTTGCCCATGGGGCTTGGGGTTTTTAAATTTTTTCCTCTTATATGAAGACATTTTCGGAGGAAGTGGGGGTAAACATGTGCTTTAACATTCCATGTTTAGCCAGAAATATCTCCAGGTTTTAATTTTTCTCCTTGACTTTAAAACTTTTTTTTCACTTGTAAATGTTCATCTGGTAGGTGTGATTTACTTCAGGGTGTTAAATGGCATGATTGTAAACATCTCTCTGAATAATTCAATATAATAATAATTGGCTCTTAGCCAATGCTTTCTCTGTTCTTCATTGAGTCTCATGTATTAATTTATTTCATGGATATTTATCAAGGGTCTATTATGGGCCACGTATAGTGCCAACATTAGTGAAAGAGTGGGAAACACAACAGACATGGTCCTTCTCCTTAAGGAACCTATGACATAGTGGTCTATCAATAGTCATCTTGAAGTACTTCTTTCTGCCTTGTCTTAGTAAATATCCTAAGGTCACCCATCACCTACCTCCATTGTTTACTGGAGTTTATAGTGTGGTGAGCCAATGTAAGAGTGGAATCACAGAGTTGTCAGTTTAAATATTGGGCAGTAACTTATCCCTTTTTATGCCTTGGGATCTTCAGTGTAGGATGAAGTGTTAAAAAAAATTAGACTACATTGTCAACATTTAAAAATCAAGATCTCTCTCTTCTTTCTCCAAAACACATATGCATGCACATTCTGATTTCTAGCTTCTTTCAAAAAAATCAAGATACTGCAATATTGGGCCACTTTCCTACATGATATTAAGCAGAACTCAGTATGGGCTGGCTTCCTTAGATGGGCGTGGTCTGTGTCATTTGTCTAGGACACTACCACTTCCCATTGTAGTAAGAAAGTTTTATACATTTGCATTATTTGTCTGACCTCTATGGGCATTTAAGTTTTCCATCTGCTCTAGATATTAGGAAATGGCAGTGCTATTCAAAAAAATTCCTAAAGGAATATTAATCTGTTAATCTGTAGCTTTCAAAGACATGAGACATTATATTTTTCCCAGATATCATAGATCAGAAGTTCTTAAGTATTAATGTATTTACTCATATACACATTTAGTCATAGATTTTAAATATATTTCAACATTTAGCTGTTTTACCAGTACTTGTTAATGACTGGGTTGCAGATTCTGAACTAGCTTTGGCCTTGTTAGAGGTTTCATTTTGTGAAATCCATTATTTATTTGATTTCTGGCCCTTTGTGTTAACTCATTGGACTCAATTTGCTCTCTTGGTCTACAGCCTCCTCTGAATTGTTTCCGCCCTGTTTTCACTTTGATCCAGTTTCCACACAGTTCTGAACCCATGGCTCCATTTACCAAACCTCACACTGTGCCTTCAGAAGCAGTCTTCATGTTTTCTCTCCCTGGCATTTGGGCTATGGGCATCCCTTAAAGATCCCAGCCTGGCTCATTCTTCTAGTCCCATGTGCCTCTGATTAACTTTAGTGGTTCAACAGAACTGCATCTCTGCGGGCTCTTGCTTGGTCCAGCCTTGCTTAACCCACCCCTCGTAAGATCAAAAAAGAGGGCTCAAATATCTTGTTAACCCTAGGGTGCTGTGATGGCTATCCAAGTTGAGCAGAATACTCTTGAGATATTAAGATTGATTTGAACACTTGAAGTGAACTTCCCATCCATGAAAATGCATGAATAGAATTTTCCTCTCTTCCTTAGGAAAAAAATAAATCTTTGTTCCTCTGATAATCCTATCGCCCTTGTATTTTGCCTAATTTCTTCAACAGATATGCACTCAACAAAAAATCCAATATAATTCAAGGATGTTGTAGTCGAGAACAATATTAGAAGAAGGAGGTTGATGACTGGTCTCCTTCTCTGCAGTGTTCAGTGCACTTCTGAGAATTGTGCTTTGCCATGCATACCACCAAAGGAGGGAGGGAGATGCAGATAAACTAGAGGTTGTCCTCAGGAGAGCCTTTAGGATGGATTGTGGGAACCCATGTGAGGAGTGGTGGAGAAGTCTGGGGAGAGTATGCTTGCAGAAGAGGAGACTTTGGGGTCGGGGTGGTAGTTTGAGAGAGGGCAGGAACATAGCTGTCATCAGAAATATCAAATTGTCACATGGAAGAAGGAGTAGATGACTCCAAAGGATTGAAGTTGACTCAATGGGTAGAAACCTCAGAAAGATATATTTGGGTTCTGGTTTTCTTTTTCTTTCTCTTTTTTATTTAAAGAAGAGCCATCCAAATCTTAAGTTTTCTGTTAGGGAGAATAGTCTGGACCTCTATGCAACTAAGCATAAAGTGGATGACCACTTGGTGGGGATATTGTAGAAGGGATTGACTCATTGACAGGATGATTGGACCAGATGATCTTTAAGATTTCCCTCTATCCTGAGATTCTGCAGTGTTTAAAAATTGTCATGACAGGAGATTCCTGCACATTTTAAAAATTAAAATCAGAATATTGTTTGTGTTTTAGAAAGCCTAGGGGAATGGATTTAATTCTGCCTATTATAGTGATAATAATGAAATATTAATATGTGGATATGTTCGGTTTATGGATTACTCATATAGAAAAATTAGACACCTTTATTGGTCAGCAAGTGCCACTAAACATTGTTGGAATACATGTGGCTGCTTTTTTCGTAAATTAATCATTGGGGTCAATTAAGATGAGAACATAACAAATGTCAGCTCATAACAAATGTCATCTAATTCTAGGCCCCAATTTATAGATGAAAATAATATGTATTCATTTTCTTTCTTCTCTCTTTCCAAATTAGTAGAGAAAAGATATTAATATTCTTCTTATATCATCACTTAGAGATAAGAATATGCTAAATCTGGAAAATTCTGTTAGGAGGACCTATAATGGAATAATTCAGTCTCATTTCTTTCACATGAGATAAAGTTCACTTTTATTAATATTTCTACTCAGAGTCTTCCTTAATCTTCTCCATTTGAGTTCTTCCCATTTTCTCTCATGTCCCTGGACCACTTACTGTGTTTTAACTAGAGCATGTCTTTTTTCCCCAGTGGATGGCAAGAAGGAATCTTCCTTGCACATTTTTGTAATCCCCATAGTACCTACTGCCTTTCCTGCATGGGGCGATTCTCAACAGATGTTTGTGGTTTGAAATCATTTCAAATCACAAATAAGCACCTTCACTTATGCACTACATGTTTGGTCCAGCAGTTAATATGATAGTACTCATTAAATATCCCATGTGATATTGTGATGAACTTGCTTTGGAAGTTATTGATCACGACCATTATGTGAGAAGACAAACCTGATTACTCTGAACACATAGGAGCATGGCAGAAAAGAAAATGCACCTAAAAGGATTTTTGTTTTCTGTTTTGTTTCGTTTTTGTTTTTTTTGCACAGTTTCAAGTGCAGACAGCTTTTTCTTGTTGTCTAGAGTCATTGCTTCCAGAGCTTATGAGGAGTTATAAAAGAGGTCAGGACACCTGGGTCTAGTCTCAGCTCTACCACCAACTAGCAATGTGGCCAAGCACCAAGGCTTTCTGGTCTTAGCTTTCTCATGTATAAAATGACAAAGCCAAAGTTAACTGGATTTCTAGTCCCTTCCAACTCTAACATCTCTAATAGTAAGTTGAGTGATTTTTCTATCCCTGTCATTGTTGCCTTTCTTTCCACCTCTCACAATGTGGGCAACTTGAGATAAGTTACTTCATCTCTGTGTGACTCAGTTTTCCCATGTATACAGTGGGAGATACCTATTTATTAGTGTTATGATTAGGATTAAATGAGTTAATGCAGGTGAAGTGTTGGAACAGTGTCTGATGTGGAATACTCACTGATGTTAACTTTTTTATTTTGCTAGTTTGCTGAAAATATGTTAGTTTATTTCCAGTTGTTAAAATTACAGACCAACTCCTGACATGGTGCCCGGTATGGGTTTTCAATCTATTTTATATCATTCCTCTTTATTTTTTAACTTTTAGTTTTTGATACAGTGTCTCCCACTGTTGCCCACTCTAGAGTGCAGTGATGTGGTCATAGTCATGCATGCTATGATACATCATAGCCTTGATGTCCCAGCCTCAGGTGATCCTCCTGCTTCAGCCTCCTAAGTAGCTGGGATGACAGGCATGTGCTACCGTGACTGGATTAAAAAATTTTTTTCTTTTTGTAGAACGAGGTATTACTATGTTGGCCAGGCTACATTCCTCTTTAAAGTGGCATTATATAAAATTATATTTCCATCTGTTCTCAGAATATCTCTGATCATTCACACACTGTAGTCTATAATTTTCTACCTGTATCCCCTACCCTGTGTTGCTCAGTGTGTTTGTTTTTACACAACTAATCTTTGGCTTCTGGCTCACTGTCCTGTGTTGGAAGACCATGTAGAGACTTTGGTGTTTGCCATTTCCATGCTCACAGAACTCATCAGTACAACAGATAGAGACACTTGGTACATAGAGATGGAGGACTCAGCAAAAGAAAGTCCCATTTTCCATAGCCCTCATTTTGGCTTGGAGCATGATGAATGTTACACTGGCATAGTTAGGAGGTCCATCAGTTCAGTTCAGTATATTATAAGTAAAATCAAATATATTGAACATTTTGATCTGTGATAAGCTCTGTTTTAGTTTTGTGTATCTGAGAAAATATATCCAACTGGAGGTGGAAGAGAGAAAGATATGAAGAGAACCACAGAGGGGTCTTTGGTCTCAAGGAGTCTACACTCTTGCTCGATGTGATGCTCAAGGTGTCAGGGAGAAGTATGCCTTGAAAGATAATAATTGACACCTACATCGAAATTCACTGGATACAAAACCCTTTTATATATGTAATATCCTTTAATCCTTCATCACTATTATTTGATTTAATCCAAAGTTTAACTAAGTTTTTCAGAGGTTAAATAACATGCCAGCAAGCTGTCCAGCCAGAATGTAAAGCCAGAAGGGTCTTCTGACTGTAGGGTGTGTGCTCCAATGTGCTTAGAGAAGAAGAATGTGATCATGGATAAAACACAGAAGTTCCTTTTACGTTTCACTGGTTTTATTGTTAGTCTGTAGTACACTTCAGATTCTCCAAAGTGGTACACAGTTTTCCAACTTTGAATTTTTGACAGAGTCATGATTTAAAGCTTCAAGCATATGATTATGAGATGGTGGTTCTCAACATTTACCACAACCGCCCAGCAAACCGCACAGCAGTAAACTCTCAAGATTTCTTCCAGGAGGGTAGAGGGATTTTTCTCTACCATCCAACTCCATGGGAAAACATTAGCAGTGACAAATGACTCTGGATGAATGCTTCAATCTGAGGTAAATATGAGCCTTTGCTCCTACACATAAGAAAGGCACCATCAGAGTATTCTCTATGAATACATTAGAAAGACATCATCTGACCAATTTTGGTTATTATCTATTAACCTTCAGGAGAATTTCTATAACTATGAAGCAAGCAGTGGGAACCAAGTCTATTTATGTTGATATTTATAGATATTTGCATTTATTTTCTTTGGCAGATGTAGACAAACACATTTCTGAAAACCACTTTGTGGAAAAACGAAGCAGAATATACTTTTAAAAAGTCTACCACAGAAAAGATAATAATAGCTTTCATGTCTGAAGACAACAGACAGGCATGAAATATAAGAATTATTTTATTCTGGACAAGAGAATTGGTGTTATAGCAAATTTGGACCCTGTCACAGTCTGGATAACTCTTAGGTTTAAAACTTCCATCCCCATAGACGTCAGTCCACAGAGGAGATAGCTGATCTGGGGCTTAGCAGTATTGGCAGGGTGGTGCATTATGGGATTTAGCTATAGAGTGTTTGCTCCCCAAAGAGAGAACTGCAGGAATTTTAAGAACTTGCATCAATTCCCCTGTGTAGAACAGTATGTCTAAGTATATTTCAAGTAAATCCTCAACTCAACACATAAAGCTGCAGTTACACCACGCCTTTAAAAGGAAATTAGAGCACAGAAATGAGGCCAGACTGCCCCTCCTGGAGACAAATCCCCTGTTCATCTCTTCAGTTGCTGTCAGTCTTTAAGTATGTTCACCTCCTGTCCCACCAATTCCACTACCACATCAGTTTCAGGCTGATTTTTTCTTCCAGGCCTCAAAAAGCATGTAGCAATTTATATATTTTTTTAGACATAGTTTTTCTAGCAAATTAATTCAGATAACAATGCTTTTTGTGATGAATTTTAAAACATTGATTATCATTTCTTTTGTTTTTTTTAAGAAAGTCCTCAAAAATGGTCTTCAAAGGGTAGATTTGCTCCGATGAGTATGATATAAAACCTTAGCCTTTGAATAAATACGATATGCCTTGCTGGCATAATAACTAGGTTACTTGGATGACGATGCATACTAATTAGGGCAACTTAATGGCATGATGACTAGGGTCATTTATTCATGGTTGGCTGTTCTTCAAATGTAATTTGGAAGAGAGTACCAACACATACCCATTCTACCTGGTTCAATAGAGACAGTGAAATTCCACAGGTTTATGAAGAAAAATAGGACAACACAGCTAATTTTGCAAATTTGCAGTTAGCAGTTTTCTATTTGATACCTACAGTTTTTAATGGTTTTAGCTCCAAACATGTTAGAATTAAACCTCATTGCTTGTAGAGTTTAAAGATAGCATTATCATCTATGTGTGTATGAGGTGGCAACAACTTTGAAGACAAACATAAGGCATAGGTGGCACAGGTTCAAGGACCTGTCACTCTGTGGACTCACGTCTGAAATGTTCCATTGTTTTTGCTCTTAGTCATCTCGTAGATGCATTTTGAACTATCCCAAGAAAGTGAAAATGACCCGAAATTATTCAAGCTGTGCTTTGGTGTTTCTCCTGTTGACCTTTGCCTGTTACTCGACTTTGGTTAAGTAAAGAGCTATGACGTGGATATCCTATTATTTCATATTCTGGCCTAGTCCTATATCTATCTCAATGTATAACTTTCATGCAGTCTTACTGTCTAATGAGTGCTAGTGAGAATTATATATCACAGGTTTGAAATAAGATCTATTTTTATTTTTGAAGAGTAATGACCAATATGCCATTCCATCTATTTGACTGAAACTGATTGCAGTAGTAGATTATATTCTCTCCAAAACAATAATGACACCATGACTGTTTTTAATGACTTCCAACATAGGAAGAAAAACTTAGAACTCAGAACTCAGGGTGGGTGTGGTAGAAGAATTGTCATATAAAATCCATATGTTTTAGAGTTGGTTGTGCTGTAGTAGAAGAGCTCAGGTATGTTTTGGGTTAGTATAGTCCCTCAAACAATTTCTTTCAAATGTTTTCTTTCAACCAAATCTGAAACACATTTTGCCAAAACCTTTTTTCCCTTAATTTTTAAAGGCATGTGTATTTAAAGGGACATTTAATCCATATGTTTTGGCTCATTTACACTTAACTCATCAAGATATTGTTTTTAAGAGTTATTTGAGCTCCACAAAACCCATTTTGTAAGTCTTTTCTTCTGCAGTACTAGGAAGTTGTGTTTTGCTGGAAACAGAAATTGAACCCACAAAATAATTAAGTATGGATGAAAATTGAGAATGTACAAGGTTTTTGAGGGCCACTAAACTTAACTTAGAAAAGCATGTTATTATCTTGCAGTATTTTAGTTACTTCTAGACACCAATATGCTTTAGCCAAGATGCTAAATTAGAACATCTTTTAAATCTTTATTTTGCAGTTAAATGTCTAAATGCTTATTTCCCAAAATACCATCTTTAGTGTAATGGATAAAAGCAAGGTTAAAAAAATGAGCCTATATGAAAAAGTGAGCTCTAAACTTCTTTTGAGGTTGATGCAGAGCTATGATTTTGAACCTTCAGTGTGCCTTTTTTCTCCTTGCCAGACTTTTCACGGAATTCTGCCTGCTTTGCTCATAAAAGTTCCTTCTGCTATGTTTCATGAAGGTAGGTAGCTACTGCTACACAGGATCTCACTGTGTCTACATCCTTAGCACCTTCAGAACCCTCAGATATTTCCTGCTGGGTAGAAGGATGGATCTTGGGAATTTATTAGACAATATAGTGAGATTTCCCTTCTGTCTTGTATTTCTCAGGAAGATTGGTATCTGAGGATATTCCTGGAGAGATCTCAAGAAAATCAACATATGCTTTAGATAGAGCAAATATAGACAATGTCCCTGAAGAATTAGGAGAGAGATAAAGCCCTTCAGATCAGCACTGACCTGAAGTTGTATTCTCATCATTTCAAAGAGAAGTTGAGCACCTCTGAAATTACTTTTGTCTATTGCACCTCAATATCTAATGAAAATAATTGCCCTTTCTCAATAAAAAAAAATACTGCAACATTTTCCACAGGCCCCAGAATTCCTTGGGCAAAGCTTCTGTAATGAATTGAGTTGTTGATACTCCCCTTTTCTCCTCATATTTGGGTATATATCTGAGTAAAAATCAATTTCAATTAGAAAACTTAAGAGTAAAAAATTAATAAGATTTTTATAGTTCATAGTAAAATATAAAAAATGTGTCAGACAATATTTAGTAAACAAGTAACAAAATGGCAGTAGTAAAGCCTTATATATAAATAATAACATTCAATGTAAATGAACTAAATTAGTCGCTTAAAAGACAGAATGGCTGAATGGATTAAAAAATAAGACCCAATTATATGTTGCCTACAAGAAACTCACTTCACCTGAAAAGACATACATAGACTGAAAGTGAAGGGATGGGAAAAGATATTTCATGCAAATATAAACCGAAAAGAATAGGAGTGGCTATACTTAAATCAGATAAAATAGAGTTTAAGTCAAAAACTGAAAAGAGAGACAAAGAAGATGATTATATAACGATAAAAGGTCAATTTAGCAAGAGTACATATCATAGTAAATAGTAAATACATAGTAAATACATATGCACCCAACATTGAAGCACCCATATATAAACAATATTAATATATAACAAATACATAAACAAATATATAAACAAATATTAATAGATCAAAAGAGAAAGATAGATTACAATACAATAGAAGTAGGATACTTCAACACCCCACTTTTGGCAAGGACAGATCAGTCAGAAAATCAACAAACAAACATTGCTGTTGGACTGTATTGTAGATTAAATGGACGTAACATACTTTTAGAGAACATTTCATTCAACTGATACAGAACACACATTTGTTTGATTACTACATGAAACATTCTTCAGGACAGACTGTATGTTAGGCCACAAAACAAGTCTCAACAAATTATAAAAAGGTCTAAATCATATGAAGTATATTTTCTGACCACAATGAAATAAAACAAGAAATCAATAGCTAGAGGAACTTCAGAAACCATACAAATACATGGAAATTAGGCAACGTGCTCTTGAACAACCAATGGATCAATGAAGAAATTAAGAAGGAAAATAAAATTTTTGAGAATCAAATAAAGGCAGAACACAATATACCTGAACCTATGAGATACAGAAAAAGCAGTACTGAGGGAATTTTATACCAGTGAATGCCTACATCCAAATAATAAAAAAAATTTTAAAAATTAACCTAACAATTCACTTCCAGGTTACTAGAAAAGCAAGAACAAATCAAACCCCAAAATAGTAGAAGGAAAGAAATAACGAAGATTTGGGCAGAAATAAATGAAATTGAGACTAAAAGAAAAATATAAAATATTAACAAAATTAAAAGCTGGTTTTGAAAAAATAAACAAACGGACAAATCTTTCGCTAGATCAACTAAGAAGAAAAGAGATAAGTCCCAAATAAATAAAATCAGAAATAAGAAAGGAACATTACAATGGTTAGCACAGAAACACAAAGGATCATTAGAGACCATTATGAACAACTGTATTCCAAAAAATTAGAAAATTTAGAAGAAATAGATAAATTCTGAACACATCCAACTTACCAAGATAGAACCATGAAAAAATAGAAAACCTAAACAAACCAATCATGAATAATGAAATTAAAGCAGTAATCTAAAGTTAGTCATCAAAGAAAAACACAGGACCTGAAGGATTCACTGCTGAATTCTACCAAACATTTAAAGAAGTACTAATACCAATTATACTAAAATTATTTAAAAATTAAAGAGCAAGGAATACTTCCAAATTCATTGTATACAGCCAGCATTAAGCTGATACCAAAACCAGACAAAGACACACACACAAAGTAAAACTACAAGCTAGTATCCCTGATGAACACAAAAGCAAAAATCTCCCCCCAAAATGCTAGCAAACAGAATTCAACAACCTGTTAAAAAGATCATTCTCAATGATCAAGTGGGATTCACCTCACCGATGCAAAGATAGTTCAACATATACAAATCAATAAACACAATACATTATGTCAACGGAATCAAAGAAAAAATCCATGTGATAATTTTTATAAATGCTGAAAAAGCATTTGATAAAATTCAACATCCCTTTATGATAAAAACCTTCAACAAATTGGGTATAGAAGGAACATACCTCAACACAATCAAGGCCATATATTACAAGCTCACAGTTAATATCATACTGACAGTAAATATTGAAAGCCTTTCTACAATGATCTGTAATAAGACAAGGATGCCCACTTTCACCATATGTATTCAACAGAGTACTGGGAATCCTAGCCAAAGCAATTAGGCAAGAGAAAGAAATAAAGGATATCCAAATTGGAAAGGAAGAAGTCAAATTATTATTGTATGTGGTTTTTTTTTTTTTTGCAGAAGACTTGATCTTATATTTGGAACAACCTAAAGACTCTAACAAAAAACTCTTAGAACTGAAAAACAATCTTAGTAAAATTACAAGATACAAATAACATACAAACATCAGTAGTGTTTCTATATGCTAACAGAGATCTATCTGAAAAAGTAATCAAGAAAACAATTTCATTTACAATAGCTACAAAAATATCAAAATATAAATTCAACCAAAGAGGTGAAAAATCTCTGCCAGGAAACTATAAAACACTGATGAAAGAAGTTGAAGAGGACATGAAAAATGGAAAATATCCCATGCCATGGAGGATAAAAATTAATATTGTTAAAATGTCTATGCTACCCTAAGTGAACTACAATAAAAATACCAGTGACATTCATCACAGAAATAGAAAAACAATCCTAGAATTCATATGGAATTACAAAAGACCTGGCACAGTTAAGGCAATCCCGAGCAAAAAGAACAAAGCTGGAAACATCGTACTACCTGATTTCAAATTATATGACAAAACTATAATAACCATAACAGCATAGTACTGGCATAAAAACAGAGACATAGACCAATGGAAGAGGATAGAGAGCCCAGAAGTAAGTGCATGTATTTACAGTCAACTCATATTTGACAAAGGCACCAAGAATATACACTGGGGGAAAAGGACAGTCTCTTTAATAAATGATGCTGGGAAAACAGGATATCCATATGTAGAAAAATGAAAAAAAAAAAAGACCCCTACCTTTCATCATGTACGAAAATTAACTCAAATTGGATTAAAGACTTGTATGTAAAATGTGAAACTATAAAACTAGTAGAAAACACTGGGGACATACAGGACATTGGACTGAGCAAAGATTTTTTTGGGCAAGACTTCAAAAGCACAGGCAACAAAAACAAAAACAGACACATGGTATTACATAAAGCTAAAGAGCTTCTGAACAGCAGAGGAAATAATTAACAAAGTGAAGAGACAACCTACAGAACAGGAGAAAATATGTTCAAACTATCCATCTGAAAAGGAATTAATAACCAGAGTATGTAAGGAACTCAAACAACTTATTAACAAAAAAGCAAGCAAGCAAGCAAGCAAGCAAGCAAGAAAAAAATCTGACTTAAAAACGAGCAAATGATCTTAATAGACATTTCTCAAAAGTAGACATACAAATGGCCACAGGTATATAAAACAATGCTCAGTATCACTAATCGCCAGGGAAATGCAAATCAAAACCACAATCATGTATTATCTGATTGGCTTTATCAAAAAAGACAAAAAATAAATGCTGGCAAGGATTCAGAGAAAGGAGAACACGGGTATGTTGTTGGTGAGAATGTCAAGTAGTACAGTCATTATGGAAAAGAGTATGGAAGTTCTTCAAAAAAACAAAGATAGTACTACTATATGATTAATCAATTCCATTGCTGGGTATATGTCCAAAAGAAAAGAAATAAGTATGTGAAAGAGATACCTGCACTCTCATGTTTATTGCAGCAGTATTCACAATAGCCAAGATATGGAATCAACCTAACTGTCCATCAACAGATGAATGGATAAAGAAAATATAGTGTATATACACAATGGAATATTATTGAGCCATAAAAAAGTTAATGAAATCCTGTCATCTGCAGCAACATGGATGGGACTGGAGGTCATTATAAGTGAAATAAGCCAGGCACAGAAGGACAAATAATAGATGTTTTGAATCATAGGTAGGGGCAAAAAAAAGTAAATATTATGGATACAGAATAGAATAGTAGTTACCAGAGGCTGTCAAGAGAAGGTGGAAGAGGATAAAGATAAGTTAATGAGTATATAATATAGTTATGAGTACAAAAATTAATTAATTGAAGGAATGTGTTCTATTATTTGAAAGTAGAGTAGGAAAATTATAGTTAACAATAATTTATTGTGTATTTCAAAATAGCTAGAAGAGAAGAATTTTTTTTTTTTTTTGAGACGGAGTCTCACTCTGTCACCCAGGCTGGAGTGCAGTGGCCCCATCTCAGCTCACTGCAAGCTCCGCCTTTCGAGTTCACGCCATTCTCCTGTCTCAGCCTCCCGAGTAGCCGGGACTACAGGCACCCGCCACCTCGCACGGCTAGTTTTTTGTATTTTTTAGTAGAGACGGGGTTTCACTGGGTTAGCCAGGATGGTCTCGATCTCGTGACCTTGTGATCCGCCCGTCTCGGCCTCCCAAAGTGCTGGGATTACAGGCTTGAGCCACCGCACCCGGCCAGAAGAGAAGAATTACAATGTTCCCATCACAAAGAACAGATAAATATTTCAGTTGATGAATAGTTCAATTACTCTGACTAGATCACTATATATTGTATATGTATATTAAAATACCACGTTCCTCAAAATGTGTACAACTCTGATATATCAATAAAAATACAATAAAAGTGTGTTATGAATAGCTGAATATCTGGTAATATAAATAAAAATCTTTAAAATCTTAGTCTGAACACTAGAGAGTAAGTTTTATTTCTTAACAGACTTTTACTACAGACAGTCAAGTTTGTCATGCAATATTAATGGAGTGTAATGAGTTTGATAGGGCAGTTCTATGTACATGCTGTCTTCCCTTTGAGAATGACTATGAATTCTTTTCTGTCAACATTCCATATAGAGAATATTAATCATCTGAAGTACACATGGTGGCTGTACCTGAGGTAAGATGTTCTGGTGTCGATAAATGAGTTATCATCAGAGATTTACATTAAATTCTTGAAAAGTTTGCTATTATTTTTAAGGCAAATATTTAATTTGGGAACAGAGGTCCATCTTTCTGAATATTTGAGGCTTCTAAAATGTACAAAAAGGAATCTGTTTAACATTTCTGAGAAATAAAGAGAAATCCAATAATATGAGTCTTTTCTGAAAGCATTAAAAATTTTAGTTATAATCTTGAATAATAACTTTCAGTGTTTTATCACAATGAAAGTATTTCATTGACCCAAATTAATGGACTGTTTATTATTTCTATAATGTAATGCTAGTGAAGTTGTAGGGAAAATTATATACCTAGCTATGTATTTGTATAAATATATAAACTTTCTCAATATCTGGCTTCAGTAGTCTTACATTTTATGTATTGAAATTTAAAAACTTTAGTAAATCAGTTCTCATAAATATTAACCTAGGAAAACAGTAAAGTATACTTAGCAACAAGGTTAATTTATGGACCTACATTTGATATGCCCTTTTATTTTCCTGGTTCAGTCTCTGGATTAAGTAATAATTCAAATTTTAAGAAATAATATGAAGTTATTCAAATAAATATAGAAGTAGTTGAAACTATTTTTTGCATATTTTAAATTTTATTAAATTTAAATAGTAAAACTAATACATATATCCAGACTCTAAAATAAAAATACTATAGGTATGGCTACAATCTCCTTTGATCATTACCATGAATCTTGATCCTTTTTTGAGAAGTAGCAACAGCATTTAATTTGATGTGTATCTTTTCAGAATATTTTATTTTTATTTATGTAACAAATATATATAAATACTTTTTCGAGACTAAGTCTTGCTCTATTGCCCAGGTTGGGGTGCAGTGGTATGATCCTGGCTCACTGAAATCTCTGCCTCCCAGGTTCAAGTGATTCTCCTGCCTCAGCCTCCCAAGTAACTGGGATTACAGAGGCTTCCCACAACACCTGGCTAAGTTTTGTATTTTTTGTAGAGACGGTGTTTCACCATGTTGGCCAATCTGGTCTCGAACTCCTGACCTCAAATGATCCGCCCACCTCACTCTCCCAAAGTGCTGGGATTACAGGCATGAGCCACCACGCCCAGCCTATGTAACAAATATTATGGCCACATACTATCTATATTAGTTTTTTTTTTGATGTGTGTGTTTTAAAACGTAAATAGTATTCTAATGTATGTGCTTATTTTTAACTTCTATTTGGCTGCTTTGCTAAACTTTCTAATGTGAACTCTAACAACTCACAAGTTTATTTCTTAGAGTTTTTTTGGGTAATTATTATATCATTTGCAAATAATGATAATTTTATCATTCTGATTCTTATATCTCATTTTTTATTGTCTTGGATAGACAAGGGTGGTGCAGAAATGCTGGATAGATAATGATAGTATTTTGTATTATTCCTTACTTTAATAAATTACTTCTAATATTTTATCCATTAAGTATGGTACATATTACATATTTCCACTAGTGACATTTATTAAAAGGTTTTTCTTCTATTTCTAATTTTAGAAGATTAAAAATGAGGCATTAAATTTTAGTCAATACCTTTACATTACTTGGTTTTTGTCTTTTGTCTTTAAATATAGAGAATTGATAGGTTTTCTAGTATTGAACCATCCTTGTATTCCTGGGATAAACCCAATTTGGTCCTGATGTGTAATTAAAAAAATATATCCCCATATCTGATTTGCTAATATTTAATTCAAGGTGTATATGCCTTCATTTACAAAAGTTATTTGTCCATGATTTCCTTTCTTGTGTTTTCTCTTGTTTTGGTATTAGTGCTATATTTGCTTATCTTTGTCTTTGCTTTGAAAGGTTTATATAACACGAAAATTATGTGTTTTTTAAGGATGTGATAAAATTCACAAGCAAAATCTTCAGTTGGGTGCCATTTCAAATATAGTCTTTTCTGTTAGCTTAATGTATTCAGTGGTTACTGATGTGCGTGTTTTAAAAATTCTTCTTTGAGCTGATTTTGATGATTTTTCTAGAAATTTGAACTTTTTCACTAAGTGCTCATCTAGGTATGCTAAATTTTCAACCTTAAAATGGAAGATTCATTATTGCTTTCCCACTCGCCAGAGGCAGAGAAATTGTTCTACTTGCCAAGTTAATTTTAGCTTTCCACCAACAAAACAACTGACAGAGTATTTGTATTATATGCTGCTTTAGTTTTTGTGGTGTCTCTCAATGAAGTCACTTATTTTGCAATCAAATAATTATAGGAAATTTTGCTTTTAAAAAAATCAAGTGACAATGTATTTTCATAATGACACCTTCAATTCCAGAATTCAGGAATCATATAATTAAAAAATGCTTCTAATTTTCTTAAACTCTGTGTTTGCTCACCAGTAAAATAGAAAATAATAAATAACAATCTCATGAGGGTAGTTATGTTAAAGTACATAATGACTCTACTGGCCTTCATACATTTGTGTGTGTTAAGTTACAGGGATAAGTTTTTATTAACATATGCCCTTTGCTTTAGGGAAAATGTACTTAGCGAACTGTGTATTTGAATAAGATAGTTTTCCTCCATGTGTAAGTAATTATAATTGAATCTGGGGCTTGGACTATTTCTAGTCATCCTAATTAATTAGCAGTATAAAGCATAAATTGACTATTTTGTCTAATTTTGGTTATCAAACAAGTGGACCTGTCAGCTTAACTAAAAACAAAATGAACAAATAATTAAGTGATTGCATGTAGCTAGTTATAGCTTTAATCAATGTAATCAGTCAAATTAGTTAGTCAAAAGTATTTGTGTTTTCACGTACATGTTAAATCAATGAGAATGATTTTGTCTTACTGCAATTGTAGGAAAGTAGCAAGTTTGAATATATCATTCAAGCATGAATATATCATTCAAGCATGAATATATAGATTGTACTGCTGTTGCAAAAATTAAAATTGGCAGAAAGACAAATTTATCTACTCCAAGTCCACCAAGCCTGGCAGGCCAGTGAAAGTGATGTGAGAAGAATGGTCAGGAGATGAGGTCAAGAACCTGAACTATATATCCTGTTAAGTCTAGGACACAGTTAACCAACTCAAATCTGTTACTTTGGTAAAGAGATTATATATGGTGTATATTCAGTATCAGCTGAACAACCTCTCTTTAGCAACATTTGCCCAGTTCTGGCCTTTATCTTTGACCTTCTTTGCAAGATATTCATAAATGCCTTTTATTCTAAGCATAAGTGAAGTCAAGTCTAGTTAATTAAATAATATTTTCTTTCTCATAGTGTTGCATTAAGACTTCACTATTTCAAGACTTTGTCTCAACTGTCCTTGCCATTTTCTCGTCAATTTTAAAGTATTTCCTTCTCTACCAGGGAAAGTGCTTCCAATTTCTCCTCATAAGAACATTTGTCTTACTGTCTTAAAATTTCAAATCAAAGACACGGGTTAAGTGACTAGAGGTTTGTGTCCCTTCTATACTCCCTTGCATTATTCTCCTCAATAAAGTTAAACTGTGTCACACAGCAATAAATGTACATTTTTACTGATGGAGGTTCCAGACTTTTTGTAATTAGGAGATTTTTCTGTCTTTTATCTAACTCTTCATCCCTGGAGAAGAAGATGTATGATACATAGTGAGAAGAAATAATATACTGGAGAGAGGAGGGAAGGAGTGATTAAGAAAGTCATATTTGCATTGTTTTATAGAGCAAGGAGCAGACCTTTCAGCCCAACAACTCCACATCCTTGAGAGATGCTCCTACCAGAGTGGGGCACAAATATCAGATATATTGTGATTGCTTTCATGGCATTTGGGTTTGATTTCTATTTGTATTATAATTTCTGAATATCACTATCATATGTTTTATTTTTAAATAAATGAGTGGAATTGTCTAAATGACTTAATTGTAACTTTTGATTTGCAGGTAGAAATTGTGTTAAGAAATAACAGAAAGAACATTAATTTATTGTCAGAAAACTCAGGTTGGAATTTGAGCTGTGCTATATTTTAGCTGTATAAATTTGATGAAGGCACTCACAATTTCTGAATTTTAGTAGACACATCAACATGAAAGATAATATTTATCTCATCAGGCTATTGTGAAGATAAAATAAAATGTTTTTGTAAAGCACTAGTAAGCTGTCTGACACCTAAAAGATCTTTAATGTCTATTAATTCCTCTTTTGCTCAATAGCTACTTTAACAGTGCTGAGAGCAAGGAGACTCCTATTATGTCCCAAGCTCCATTTCTCAGAAACTATCTGACCTTGGTAGTTCCCATAAATGTTCTGAGTCTCAATTTTCTAAACTGTAGAATGAGAAGAAGTATCTGTTCAAATAAAAGGTCTGTCTTAGAGAAATTTTGTGACTGTTAAATGAGAAAATAATATGCAATAAACATTGAAAATTATAGAGTGCTAAAGATATATAAGCCATTTCCTTTAAAAGAAAATATTAATTCAGGCACTAATGTTGTATACATTGTATTTTATCTCAAAATCAGAATAAATAGACATTCAGGATAAAAGAGTTCTTAATATTTTAACGCATATTTCCTTGTCATGTTTCACCACATTTATCCTTGGTCATTTTTCTAAGTCCATGTGCAAATAGGACTCCAAAAAATAATTTTTTTCTGACTATTAACATTTGTTATTTTACAAATATAATTGTGGGTCACTGAAAGGCCCTTAGCTTCCTAAGAAACAACTAAGAGTAGCTTGAATCTTCTCCTAGAAACTATATATACATTAGGGTATGGAGAATATTGGGAGTTTTATTTTGAATGAAGATAAATGGAAAATTTTAGGTTGAAAGAAAAATGAGATTACTCATTAAGATCAAATAAAATTAATAAATATTATTTTTTGAAAGTTAATACTTAGCTAAAAGAAAGGTCCCTTGACAGAATAAATTTGCTTGAGCTGCAGGTTTTCTTTTTCTTTTACTTTTTGATAATTTCATCAGATTTGGAAAAGAATTAAGAATTGTCTCTGTTATTGTTATTTAGACTTTTTCTGAACAATAGAACTAATTTACCAACACAGGAGAAACATGCTAAATCACTGACCATAGCCCTTGAAAGGAAGGGTTTGGTTTTTTAAAAAATTAAATCAGATCCATAAGTTTGATAAATTTCAGCATTTTTTAAATAATTCTTTATTTTTGTGAAATTGGAACAACTCATGACATTGCTTTATGTAACCAAGTGTTGCTTGGCTGCATACATAAGCTTTATGCTGATAAGTGGGGAGTCTGTTATAATGCTTAGAAATACTTGGAGTTAGTGTCTGGGCTCTAGGATGGGGCCACTTGACTCACTGTGATCTGAATTGGAACACACTGTTTTATTCCACAGCCATCTAGACAGAAGCGAGGACAACAATTTACCAGTTAAAGCAACAAAGCAATTGAGGTAGACAGAAAGTAATTAGTTTTTAATGATCTTTTGGAAGTCACATGAATAGATTGATTTCTGTTTTGATCTTGTTTGAATTAATAGCTGCTTTTTTGAGTCTTCAATCCCACTTGAGCATGCATTGTTTCTCCATTTCACGGTCTGGTGCTCCTGAAGTTTAGGTTTTGCTTGGCCAATTGTTCCGTTTTGTAAAGCTCAGACCCGTGTTTTTGTGTTCTTTAGCTTTAAACATTGCTGTGGTGTTTTCCTTTTATTTCTATAGCTGTTTCCTCTTGGGAATTTGATGGGGCTATTATCACTTCCACAGGGCTAACATCCAAATTGGAGGTTCTTATTTGGAAGCTAAAATTGGAAAAAATTGGCGTGAATTCATTTCTCACTAAAACCGTAACCCAGGCTCCGTGTTCCTTGGGAAGAGCATTTTCTGCTCTTGTCCTGGTTGCTGCCCAGACTTTTTCTTCCCTCCTTTTTGGATTATGTGAGTTACTTAGAACCAGCTAATGAGGGTGCAGGAAGCAGTTTGTATGGCCGGTGCCACTGTTATGACTAAAAAGCTTTTCCCCAAAATAAATAGTAATTTGCTTCTCCCCAAAGCTTTGCAGACAATGAATGACAATATCCCTCATTTTTGCCCACACATTGTCCCTGTTTTTCTTATCAGACAGATGTCTACATCCCTTCACTCTGCTTCCCTCTTGCCCATTTGATTCTCAGACACTCTTCCTCGTCAGGAAGGTGGGAAAGGCTTAATTTCTTTTTAATTCTCTCTTGTTTATTTGTTTTTGATAAATCAAGCTATGCATGTATGTTTTTATAAAATTAGTTTTTGAGAAGATGTGGAAGATGAATAAAGCCAAATTCCTACCGAGAGGTTTTCAACATTTTAAAACAGACCTCCTGATTTTCCTATACAATTAAGTTCTTTAATATATGACTTTTTAATACTGTTGTGCTTTAAAATAATTTTTCACTTAAAATGATCACCTTTCCATGCCAATAAATGTAGCTCTCCATCCTAATTTTTAAAGACTGCCAGTAAAAGTTTATATCTCTATGGTCCTAGACATTAGGGTGACTACAGGAAGAAAATAGATGTGATTTGAAAATAGAGAAGATCAAATAAATACCATTTACTAAGTCCTTCTAGAAAGGAGAAATGAGAAGAAATGGTTTGAAAAGGTCAAAAGGAATTGCAACCTGGTGTGAATCAACAGATTTTAGAACACTAACCAAACACTACACTTACATTAAGTGTGAATGGGCATTTTGGAACTTTAATAGATTGGTGCTGGGATCCTGAATCTCCACCACGCCTCACTCCCTAGGACAGAGGAGGGAAGTAGAAAAAAAAAGAGAGCGCAGGGACATGGTAGAAAATAAGATGCAGGAGCCACATTGGAAAAGAAGGACAGAGAATGCTGGACTAGCAGGTTGGGAGAAGACAGAGAAAAGGAGAGGGGGCTTCTGGATATTTACAGCCAACATTCCATTTAGTGTCAGGCCCCCAGTGGAGAAAAGACAATTTACCCTTGTCATAGCCCTGGCTGCACTGCTGCTCCTCTTGCCAGGCATTTTGTTCCCAGAAGGGGCTCCCCAGTAATGTAAGGAGAAGGTGGGAGAGGGGGAGAGAAGGTCAGTAACGGCTTCCATGGTCAGCACCTTAGTCGTTTTCAGCAGCCATTTCAGGGTTCTTTAACAGCCTTGTCACTGGATCTACTGTGTCTATTTACTTCTCTCTGGATTTCCGTTGTATGTTTTGTATAATTGGGTGTCTCTAGCTCTCTATTTCTCCCATTTAGCTGAGCTAAAATTAAATTTTAAAATTTTGTTTAAGCTCCTTTTCTATGTTTTATATCACCATTTTGCCCTCAACCTTTTACTTTCTACAGGTTACAAAACTGATATTTTAAAAATAAGTCTCCAGGTTGACCGAAGGTTCATATTAATCCATCACCTTTGTGCTTTTAGTATGTCATTGGCCGATATCCCACATGATTATTTTATCTCATACATTTTATTTCATGAAGATATATGAATTTGGTCCTTTTGCTGAATCCTGGAGAACTTAGCCTTCAGGAAAAAGACAAAATGATTGCCTTCTTCCAAGTCAGTGACTCAGTTTGGATATACATGATGGGAAGTGTGCATCTGCCAGTGACCTTTGGGATAATTTGGACTTTTGGCATTTTTCCAAAATAAGGAAGCAGTAGAACAGTTGTGTCTTGTTTTATGAATTCAGTCTCATTCATAATCCAGTATATTGGAAATTTCCCACCTTTTCCAGCAGAAGTTGTCTGGCTGTAATACGGACACTGAGTAACCCCATCCTCATCAAGAGACATGGTTGGTGTAACACTCTGGCCTGTTTGCTCCAGAGGGAAAAGTAGCAGCAGGATTAGGTGATGGATTCAAATTCCAACTCTCTTCCTCTATCGAACTGATCTTCTAACTGTAGTTTGGTTTCTTGATATGTTTAATGAGGTTTTAATAGTGTCTACCTTATAGGATTGTTGTGATGACTAAATTACCTTTTTTTTTTTTTTTTTTTAAGACAGAGTTTCACTCTTCTTGCCCAGGCTGCAGTGCAATAGCATGATCTTGGCTCACTGTAACCTCTGCCTCCTGGGTTCAAGCAATTCTGCTGCCTTAGCTCCTGAGTAGCTGGGATTACAGGTGTCTGCCACAATGTCCGGCTAATTTCTTGTATTTTTAGTAGAGATGGAGTTTCACCATGTTGGCCAGACTGGTCTTGAACCCTTAACCTCAGGTGACCCACCTGCCTCAGCCTCCCAAAGAGTTGGGATTACAGGCGTGAGCCACTGCGCCCAGCCTAAATGACATTTTATTTGTGCCTAAGTTCTCCATAAGTAGTAACTACTGATACTGCTGAATTATTTATATTGTTTCTACTAATAGTTATTATTAGACATAATGTCAAGATGCTTGTATTCTGCTTGGTGGTTAAAATAATTAGGCATTAATTACCTAGAGGATATCGAAGTGCTAAACTGTATGGCGATGGTCATATTTTCAATCGTAGGCTCTCAGGTTAAGGAAAGATTTAAGCAGTTCAGCAAGTGGGGATAAGATGACCTTCCTGAAGGTGAGGATTGAATTGGGCCCGGAAGAGTGGGTAGAATTTAAAATACACAAAAGGGAATTTAAAGTTCAAGAGAGGAGATCAGGGGAGAAAAAGTATGAGTAGGCATGTAACAAAAGAGTATAGAGTTTTAGATCTATTTTTGTGGATTTTTTCATTCTCTCTTTCCCCCTTTTTATTGGTATCCTTTTATGAAATCTCATTTCATTTTTTAGCTGTTACCTGTGCCAAAATAATAAACATTCTCATAATGTCATGTCACTTTAAATCTCTAAGAATCTTGGCTTACTATTCAGCCGTTGCTTTGAAAGTGCACAATTCTGGAATTAATTCTGGGCAGCTATGTTTGTAGAAGCTCTTATGTTTAGGAAAATTGAGAGTTTATATTCCTAGAGACAACATCAAATTGCTAAGGAAAAGCTGCATTCCACAAACCAGGAAATACAATCTAGCGTTCATGATGGCTGTTCGTCCATGTATTAAGGAATTTGTACTGAGTGGTCAACTGCAGTAAGTGCTACTGGAAAGCTTCGTCCCTGCGGCACCTTACCTCGTGTCCTCACTCTCCCTCATAGTCACAGGCTGTGAAGGAAGCTGTGGAGGTGGGGATTTAAAAAGAAGAGGAAATTACTGGAGAGCCAGGGGGCTGCTTAAAATTCTGCAAGCGAAGCAGGTTAAAAACATAACCCAGCATTTCTCTCTTTGCAACTAGATGCAAGATTAGGAAAGCATTAAAAAAAAAAGTGGCAGTTGAACAATGAGAACACACGGACACAGGGAAGGGAACATCACACACTGGGGCCTGTTGGCAGGTAGGGGCTAGGGAAGGGATAGCATTAGGAGAAATACCAAATGTAGATGACGGGTTGATGGGTGCAGCAAACCAGCATGGCACGTGTATACTTATGGAAAAAACCTGCATGTTCTGCACATGTACCCCAGAAATTAAAGTATAATAATTAAAAAAAAAATCCTGAGATAGTATGATGCTCTCTACAAAATTTAGAAAGAGGTAAAATTAAATAATATTCAGCTATTTGTTCATTTAAATCTTTCTACCACTCCTGGTATTGCCCTGTTTACCTCTCAGTTAATCTGGTCCATGGCGGGAGCCTGGCTAGCCAGGCCATAGGTCTCTGACCAGAAGACCATCTTACTTGGCAAACGACACATGGCTTCCTTCAATGTCGAGCATATCAACCCAATGTAGAAATGACAGTGAATATCACAAATGCATTTTAGGGTTTAAAACTTTAATTAAATGTAGGGGCAGTTTATGTGATTTATTTAATTATATGCATTCTTTCTCAAAGCACCTTATTTTCCGTGAAAGCCCCTATAATGAAGGTTCCCCTGGTCACTGTATCTGGGCATCACTTGGAAGGATTTTAAGCAAGGCAATATAGTGCAGCGTGTTTGAAACTAAACCGATGTGGACTGAAGTTCTGTCTCCACCACATATTAGCTGAATGATCTGGGGTGAGTTATTTAACCTCTCTAAGCTTATTTTCCCCCCTTTAAAGTAAGACTAATAAAAGTATTACTCCAAAGTTTTTATTATTAATAAGACCATTTTATTCATTACTGACTTTGTGGTGCCCAGCATTGAGTCTAGCTAGTGGCAGATGCTCAAGTAACACTTGCGAATACGAGGGCACAGGGGTTTCTCTATCATCTGTGAAGCTCAGGAGACAGGACTGAAGGAATGGACTGTCTGTGCTTACCGCTCCTCCTCCCTGCCCTCCAAATAGGCAGAACCAGTTATCCAACTTGGTTTTAAAACATTAGTGTTTCAGCGGTCATTAAAAGTACATTGCATGTTGCTGTTCCTGAATTCTTGCCCTTTTTCTGACTAACATGTGATCTGATAGCTTACGGTCTCATTTGGTTACCAGCACCCTTCTAGGAAGGGATGTTCTGTTCCTTGAATCTGGCTGAGTGATGGGTGCCTTACAAAGATGATTTTTCACGTCAGCTTCCTTAAGTTGTAGATCCATTTTTTTCCCCCTTGTGTACTTTGAGTAACAGAGCTATTACTAGAGCTGGGATGTGTTTTCTCAATGGTTGGCTAGAGTAAAAGCATCATATCACATTTTTAAAGAAAGGACTTTAATTTATTAGAATCATTAGTTTTCATTTTCTACCTGTTAACCTTTGAAATATTATTTACTTTTCCTTCTGGCATTTGTGTATACCTCAGGGTTATTTTTCTCTTTTTATATCTATCAAATATACTTTCATATATTGTAAATGTATGTAAAGCACTTCAGGTTGGCATGAGTCCTTTTCAATTACTAGTTAAAACACCATGATGCTAAGTTTCACATTTCTATTTATGAGTCCTCTGTTATGTTACTTGTTTAAGATCCCTTAGCAATTAAGTAGAGGAATTAAAATAAGAACTAAACATGCCTGATTCCTAGTTATTTGGCTTCAATATTTTTAAAAATTTTCCCTTCCTCTTCCCTCCATCCATGATTTCTTCCTTCCTCTCTTTCTCCCAAGGAACTCCATTACTGAGTTTCTTCTACATCTTATATAAAATTGTTAATTTCCTTACTACACTTATAACTTAGAGCTCAGGGTAGACCCAAGGGAAGAGTGTTCACTTAGGTCAGACCTGAGCACTGTGGGATCTGCCCACTCTCTCTCTCACCTTGCCAAATGCCTCCCACTTTCATAGTACCCCCATCATCAATTTCTTAACAAAAGTAGACTATCCCCACTGTCTCCTACCCTTTTATTCACCTCTTCTCCTTCTTGCCTTCCTTCTCTTCCTTCCCTCCCTTTCCTTCCTTCTCTTCCTTCCCTTCCTTTCCTTCATCCTCTTCTTTCTTCTTTCTTTCTTTCTTTCTTTCTTTCTTTCTTTCTTTCTTTCTTTCTTTCTTTCTTTCTTTCTTTCTTTCTTTCTTTTTCTTTTCTTCCTTTCCTTTTTCTTTCTCTTTCCTTCCTCCCTCCCTTCTTTCCTCTCTCCCTCCCTTTCTTCCTTCCTCCCTCCCTCTCTTTCCTTCCTTTTACCATTTTCTTTCTTTTCCATCCTTCCTTCCTTCCTCCCTCCCTTTCCTTCCTTTTACCGTTTTCTTTCCCTTCCTTCCTTCCTTCCTTCTTTCCATCCTTCCTCTCTCTTTCTCTTTTTTCCTTCTTCCTTTCACTCTCTCTCCCCTTCCTTCCTTCCTTCCTTCCTTCCTTCCTTCCTTCCTTCCTTCCTTCCTTCCTTCCTTCCTTCCTTTTTTCTCTCTTTCTCTATTTCTCTCTCTCTTTTCTTTTCTTTCTTTTTTTTCTGTTACAGGCAGCATGTATTCTGATTCTGTTTTGTTTAGTTCTGTCTCCTTTTCTGCGGATCGGGTAAGTGTGGTAGTGGGTATGTGTCCTTACACAGAAAAGTTTAAAGCTGCAATTTGAATGAAATTTTGTAACTTTCTGAAATGCAGATTAGGTTGTGGCATGCTAGTTCATTTTGGATTCATGTGATGTCACCAAATGGCTAAAAAAATAAAAACAAAACAAATCAAACACGATCAGCACAGTTATTACTTTTTAAAGCCTTTTGAGAAAAATGTATGTGTTGAAGAACAGGATAGTGGACACAAAAATAACTTCAGTCTCTAAGTGGGTAGACAATTGTTTTAACTCGATAATGTGTTTGAAAAGAAGATAAGATAGTGGTTTGGGAAGTCACTGCCCTCTGCCCTGTGTGGAATCCAAGGATTATTAGCACTACAAGAAGAAATTGCAGATTATCATTACTAAATGAAGAGATTACTGGGAGACACTTGCCTCAGGTCAAAGAAGACAATGGGGATTAAGAGATTACAACTAATAGAGAGATTATATTACTGTTTTCCCAAGGTTGAATACAAAGGAAAGAAGAACAACTATTTCTCAGGCTGGAGTAGGGAGTGCTGCTAGAGCTGAGGTTGGTTTTAAATATTCTTTCTAAATTTGGTTCCAAATTCTTTAGATTAGTTGTATTACTCAGGAAGAAAGATTGAAGCCATGTTGATTTGGATACTGTTTCAAAACTCAGTCTTGATTTACTGAGGTTGCTGTCCTTCCTCAGTCACTGCTGTTGCAATTCAAGTCCTGAAGAGAGGGTAGGAATCCAACCTGAGGCAGTTATGGGAGAAACTGTAAATTCCCACACTGGTTTTCAGAGACCCAGAGTCTAAACCCATTTCTGACCAGAAGAATGTGATGGAATTTCTTACACGCTCAGATATTTCATCTGCAAAATTGAGGGAATAATGCTAGATTATTTTCACAATTCCAGATAAGTGCTAAAAATGCAGGTACCTCTCAAAGATCCACAACATTAGAAGCACTGAAAATCTATTTAGTTGTTCCATAATATTACATCTTGGAAACATCATTCAGGATGAAAGTTCATGAATGTTTTCTCTTCAAGAAGGCTATAACATTTATGACATAATTTATACAGACATTATTTATACAGGTTTGGAATAATTTATTTCATTTTAAAAGGGCTAATAACTTTTTAGTTAAGGATAATAAAATGAATTTACATATAAAACACAAAACACTTAAACATTTCCCTAAAGTGTGTTTTGGTCTAAACACTGGTGAAAATCATTGGCAAAATTTGACATTGAAGTAAACTGAAAACAAGTTGTCTGATTTAGTTTTAACCTGGGACATTTAATTTAGTTTCAAGATTTTTATAAAATAAAGTCAAGTTTCAATGTGTACGTTCACTTGACAAAAGACTAACGTATACTGTAAATTAGTGTAAAATGTGAGTATATGACTAAGAAGACACTGTCACTTTAAGCCTTTCTTTAAAAAATTCTGAGAAACAGAAATTTAGTGGTTGCACTTTCCTTATTTAGCTGGGTTAATCTCTTAGTTGCCAAGGGCAGATTGATTTGTTTATAAACTTGTTAAACCAAATCTGCACATAACCACATCACAGATAATAAAGTGGGAAAAGACCACTCAGATTGTCATTCTGTATCCACTCACCACCTCAGTCTTATTAGTGTCTAATTTAACAGTTTAAGCAATGTATGCTGCATTGCATGTTTTGCACATTGTATGTTTAAGTGATGTGTTGATGATTGTTAACCATGTGCATGGGTGTGCCTGAAAAGATCCAATGTGTGGCCAGAATTCCTTTTTCAATGACATAACCAGGCTGGGCTACTGTCAGTGAGTCATTCTCACTGCACTGACACTGAAGCCCCCATGTGTGGTCTTACGTGTTTGAGACCAGCTGCCAGGCATATTTATTCCACGTTGGTACCACCAGCATAGGGAAGATTGTATGCCACTCATTGGTTACTGGCAGTTAAAACTTTTTCTTGATATCTGTCACTTTTTAAAAGCCCCTTAATTTTGTAATAAATAAGTTATTTCCACTACCACTTATCAAATAAGCTTTCAGTCTTTATAGTGCATTGCTACCTAATACATGGAATTATAAACCTTGTGAGATTTAAATTTTCTTTAAATGTGATATTTAGTTTTCTTAGCAATTTTTATGATGGTGTTGTCCTGATAGTGTTAGATATCAGTGATAAAGATATGTGTGTGTGTGTGTGTGTGTGTGTGTGTGGATGTGTCTGTAGTGGAAGTTTAAAGAAGATGAAGTGACTTTCTGACGGGTGATAGCATGGACCCTTGTATGGAAAAGTTTTATCTATTGTAGCATGTAGAAATTTACACATCACAATTTAAGAAGGGAGAAATGTGGTTTTCTTTTCTAGAATCTGTCTACATTATACTCTTGGGGTCCTATTCTGCTTAGAGGAGATAATGTCATTTCTTCTAGCCCAGTATCCTCAATTTGATCCAGTTGATTTTTCTTAACCAAAATTGAATATTTTAATTATTGTTCATTTCAAAGCCCGGCCACTTCTCAGTAAAAGGCATCTGGAATAATTTCTTTCCATTTTCCTCTGCGGCATCTGGGAACACTGGGAAGAGTCATTTCCAATCAGGCAGTGAAGCAGGGACATGACTTTGATCTTTTTGTTGTCCTTCTGGTTCCTGCAGGTCTGGTGCCTGGGTTTGCCAGGTCCAAGCATGGATTGATCTTTTGAGCATCCTACTAATTTATATAACTGATGCTCATGCACCCTTGATTTTGAGACTCTTGATCAATGTTGATGGACTGTTTTAGACCTAGGTGCTGAGCACCTTTGCATCGCCCGTGACAGTTCATGGGGACTTCCATTTTCCACACCACACTGGAGTGTGTGAACCTTGTGGGGTTGGTCTCTAAACTCATTGTATTAGGCTGTTTGAGTTGTTATAAAGAAATACCTGGGGCTGGGTAATTTATAAAGAAAAGATATTTAATTGGCTTACTATTTGCAGCCTATGTAAGCATGGCTCCAGCATCTTCTGATAGGGCTTGAGGAAGCTTACGATCATAGGAGAAGTTGAAGGGGGAGCAGGCATCTTAATGGCAAAAGTGGGAATAAGACTGGCAGGGAAGTGCCACACACTTTCAAACAACTCGATCTCATGAGAACTCACTCACTATCTCAAGGACAGCACCAAGTCATTCATGATACAATGGTAGTACAGTCATGGAGTAAACATTCTTATTTCAAAAGGGACAAACTGGTCAAAAGAAAGGGACAATAGGCTCCATGCAAGTCTGAAACCCGGTGGGGAAGTTATTAAATCTTTTTTTTTTAGACGGAGTCTTGCTCTGTCGCCCAGGCTGGAGTGCAGTGACACAATCTTGGTTCACTGCAAGCTCCACCTCCCAGGTTCCTGCCTCAGCCTCCCAAGTAGCTGGGACTACAGGCACCCACCACCATGTCCAGTTAATTTTTAAAAAAAATATTTTTAGCAGAGACGGGGTTTCAACGTGTCAGCCAGGATGGTCTCGATCTCCTGACCTCGTGATCCGCCCGCCTTGGCTTCCCAAAGTGCTAGGATTACAGGCATGAGCCATTGCGCCCAGCCTTTTGGAAGTTATTAAATCTTAAAGCTCCAAAATAATCCCCTTTGACTCTATGTCCCTCATCTAGGTCCCACTGGTGCAAGGGGTGGGCTCCCAAGTCCTTGGGCAGCTCTGCCCTTGTGGCTTCGTAGGGTGCAGTTTCTGTTGCTGCTCTCATAGGTTGGAGTTGAGTGTGTGTGGATTTTACACACTGAGGTTGCAAACTGCTGGCGACTCTACTATTCTCCACTCTGGAGAGTGGAGGACCCCTTCCCAGAGCTCCACTAGGCAGTGTCGTCGTGGGGACTCTGTGTGGGGGCTCCACCCCACATTTCCCCTGGCACTGCCCTCATAGAGTTTCTCTGTGAGGGCAACGCCCCGTAACAGGCTTCTGCCTCACTATCACGAGGCTAGCACCAAGCCATTCATGAGGGATCAGCCTCCAGGATCCAATCTCCTCCGAGAGGCCCCATCTCCAACACTGGAGATTAAATTTTAACATGAGATTTGGATGGACAAACATCCAAACTATATCACTCATATGCAGGCATCTTCCTCAGTGGTGGAATCCGCCTCTTGAGCTGGGTCCACTCCTGCTGCCATTGTGAGGCTGTACCATTCCAAATGCAGAGCTTCTCTGAAAGGTTTCTGATAGGACCAGTCTCTGCCCAGGAAAGCAGGGGATAACAATGGTCCCTCAGATGCCCCCAAACCTACATCACTGCTTTTCCTATCCACGGACTGCTCTCCATCCCTGAGGTTTGACCTCCGCGTCAGGAGGCAGGAAGTGGGCTGCCCACTTCTGATACTTTGTCCACACTTCTTCTTCTTCTTTCTGCTAGCATAGAAATGGCTTTTCATTTCAATTCTTATCTTCTAGAATTGACAATATATTATTGTCTTTCTTTTCTACTCTGGGAAGCATGTAATTATTGATCCGAGTCCTTCAAGTTTGGTTTTTATATACAAATACTTAGCTTTGGAGAATTTCAATAGAACCCTCTTCCTCCTCAAGAAAGCCTGGCTCCTGCTAAACCAAAAGCCTTTGCATTCAGGCAATAGCCTTGCTATGGATTGAAAATTTCATGTTATAAAACTGTAAACTGATTGATGACTACTGCTCTTGGCTGTGTGTTAGACTTTTCCTGAGGCAATGAACCCCAGTGGATTAGGGGTGTGCAGGGAAGATAAGGAGGACTATAGGAGAGTTACAATTTGAAGTTTACCTGCGATGAAATGACATTGGCTTAAAATCACAAAAAGATTACATCCAGTTCATCAGCATCATCTGTGAGCCACCAATTGACTGTTGAGATTTTTTAGATGGGTGTGATGAAAAGGAATTACATTTACATTTGGATTTCTATTAATGACTGCATAGTTTGTTCAAAAAACAGTTACTCTAGTTTTCTTTACCTTGCTGTTATTCAGCCATTTGTTCTCTTTTATAATTTAGTCTTTACATTTTTAAATTGCAAAATAAAATGCAGATACAGAATGCTCTCCCATGAATGTGCGTACATGTTAATGAATTGCTTAATAAATTTTAAGGCGAAAGCCTTTGTAACCATCACTAGATCAAATAGAACTTTGTCAGCCACTCATAAGCCCCTCTATATGCTCTGTTCCAATCATAATCCCCTTCCTTCTGCCATATGTAATAATTATGCTATATAGCAGAATAATAGTAATAAGCCTATTACTATTATTTATGATAATCACTTCCTTGTATGTGTGTGTATGTTTAGTTTGAACATTTATATAAGTCCACCCCTACACATTATAATTTAGTCTTTTCCATTATTTAAAATTTGATCAGTCTTTTGAAACCTTCAGTCTCTGGTTCTTCTCTCTACCTCAGTCTTTTCCTTATGCTTTTTCTGTCGAACACCTGGACTATTTGAACTGTAAAGTTTCCCATAGTCTGGATTTTGCTGAATGCATTCTCATGGTATAGTTTAGCATGTTCCTTTGTCCTTTTGTATTTTCTGCAAATTAGCAGCTGGATCCAGAGACTGGATCAGATTCAAGTTCAATATCTTTGGTAATACTAGAAGGAGTGTTTGGGAAGACTATAGGAGGCAGCTCATGTCTATTTCTATTTATGAGGCTAACAATTGTTGAGGTTTAGTGTCTACATCTGTTATGTAATATGTTCTTTAGTGCTACTTTCATACTCTGGATCCTTACGGTATACGAAAGATTCAAAAAATGTCAGGCAAATAGGAGACAAGATTCCCCGAATGGTACTGTATTTATTTTTTACATTCTAAATGTGCTTTACTTACTTTTGCATTTGGTATAAACCAGGTTGTAAAGGCCACTTCAAGCTTGGGGCAATGTTGAGCCACAATTTTAGGGGAAAAAAGCAATTTCTGTGGCTCTATCTCCCACCTCCTTTTGTGGAACTTCTCCCTCCTACAAAGGCCTCTCTCTGTCACCAGTTACTATGGGAAGTCCTAGATGGTGTCTTTTGGATGCTCTTGAAATGGTATTCTCAGCTACCACGTGGCATCTTTCTGTCACTTCCCTTGTTGCCCATCCAGCTCTGACTCCCTTTGGTGATGTCTTCTTTAAAGCCTCTGGACTCTGTGAAACCTTATTTAGGTGGCCCCTTGCAGTTGCTGCTGCTACTGTGCTGATGTGGCTGACATTTCCCACTGATGCCAAAGGGCAGAGTGTGCTATTTTTTCTTCTAAATGTCTGTTTTTCTCCTCCTCTTGGGACACCTGTAATATACTTCTCAACCTCTCTTGCAATGTGATGTGACCGTGTAACGAATTTCTAGACAATGCTAGATATTTGCAAGTGATATGTGCCACTTTGTGGATAGCTGGTTTGTCCCCTCCAAACTTTCTTTCCCCTTTGTGCTGGCTAGATGCAAATGGTGATGGCACTCTGGGCAGAGGTCTGCAAATATTTTAGGCTTTAGGGTCATATGGTCTCTGTCATGATTATGGTACTCAGTTCAGCTGTTTTTGTGCAAAACTAGCTATAGACAATGCGTAAACGAATATGTATGGTTGTGTTCCCATAAAACTTTATTTACAAAAAGAAGCTCTCAGCTATATTTTGCTGGTATCTGCCCTAGAGGATAGCACAGACACAAGAGAGAAAGAACTTGGTCACTAATCACTACATAGAGCAAAGCTGCCTGTCAACCAGGAACAGCCATCTTCCACTGTTGTAATAGGAACAAATTTCTATTGTATTTCATTCATGTTTTCGTTTCCTATGGCTGCCATAACAAAGTATTATTACAAAGTAGGAGGCTTAAAACAGTGGAATTTTATTGTCTTGCAGTTCTAGCTGCTAGAAATCCAAAATCAAGGGCTGTGCTACCTCTGAAACCTGTAGGGGAGAATCCTTCCCTACCTCTATATAGCTTTGGGTGCCATCCGTCAGTCCTGGTCACTCCAATCTGCCTCTGTCCTCACATAGCATTCTCCCTGTGTGTTTGTCTCTGTGTCTCTTCTCCTCTCTCTCTTGTTTTTCAAATAATAACATTGTACATAGTTTTATTTTCATGAAGTCAACAAGAATTAGAAGGAAACTACAAAATGTAAGTGATAAAAAATAAAAAGGGTGAAATAATACAATTTTACAGCAGGAGTATCCTGTCCGATCTCTTACCTCGGGTGTTTTAACATACTCTTCCCTCCCTTCGGGACATATTCATGACTCTTCTCTTATAAAGACACCAGTCGTGTTGGATCAAGAAACCACCTTGCTCCAGTGTGACTTCATAGTCACGTATATCTTAATTACATCTGCAAAGACCCTATTTCCCCATAAGGTTACACTCAGATATACTAAAAATTAGGACTTTAAACATGTCTTTTTGGAGGTCAAATTCACCTCACAAAGTGCTTATATGCTCGGAGAGAGAATTATTACTGAAGCCCACTGGATTATGACCATGCTGTACTTCACCGATACTGGAAAAATTTATTTTTCACAATTTTTCCTCATCCAACGTGTCCCAGAGTTGTTGTTATTGTTTCTTTTTTTTTTTTTTTTCTTTTCAAACAACATATTTACGTGAAGGAAGAGTCACCATCTTTCTAGGCCTCATGCTCAAGTCCATGGAGGCTAGAAGGACGGCAAAGATTCTGGAGAGGTAAGAAGGACAGCAATCTCAACAATAGGAAGACTTCATGCTGAAGCATTGTTCTACTCACTTCTCCTGGTGACTGTGTAGCTGTGTTTCTAACTCTCCCTCCCTCAGCATAAGCTCTTGCCAGGGGGCTCTTTAGTCAGATATGCTCTTGACCAGCATTACTTCCTTTTCTCCTGACCCTCCTACTACTACCCTCGCAGACATGACGAGACACGTTGAATTCCAAACTGAAAACAGCAGACACTCTGACCTCATATGCTTTTACTGAGAGCTCTAAAACGTGTTAAAGACTAATGACAATTAGAATTTCATCTCCATCTCTAAACAATAATCTTCTTTTAGGTGGAGCTAACAGAAATGATTGGCTGATAGGAGCCTGTCAGAAAACTCCGATTTAGACAATTTTCTTCGAGCAAGAAGAAAGAAATAAAAGTACAGAAAGTTTAGAAATCAAAGGAAGTTTAGAAATCAAAGTACAAATTGGGGTGAGTCAAAAGGTCAAAACTTTATCTGTGGCACACGTTGACAGCCACCACCTGGTACATCTGGTATTATGGTTCTTTTATTATTATTATTTTTAAATCTTTTATTATACTTTAAGTTCTGGGATACACGTGCAGAATGTGCAGGTTTGTTAACATAGGTATATACCTGTCATGGTGGTTTGCTGCACCCATCAACCTGTCATCTACATTAGGTATTTCTCCTAATGATCCCCTCCCCTTGTCCCCCAATCCCCCTACAAGCCCTGGTGTATGATGTTCCCCTCCCTGTGCCCATATGGCAATTTGCTCTATTGCCCATATGCCCTATTTGTCAATTTTGGCTTTTGTTGCCATTGCTTTTGGTGTTTTAGTCATAACGTCTTTTCCCATGCCTATGTCCTGAATGGCACTGCCTAGGTTTTCTTCTAGGGTTTGTATGGTTTTAGGTCTTATGTTTAAGCCTTTAATCCATCTTGAGTTAATTTTTGTATAAGGTGTAAGCAAGGGGTCCAGTTTCAGTTTTCTGCATATGGCAAAGCCAGATTTCCCAACACCATTTATTAAATAGGGAATTCTTTCCCCGTTGCTTGTTTTTGTCAGGTTTGTCAAAGATCAGATGGTTGTAGATGTGTGGTGTTATTTTTGAGGCCTCTGTTCTGTTCCATTGGTCTATATATCTGTTTTGTTACCAGTACCATGCTGTTTTGGTTACTGTAGCCTTGTAGTATAGTTTGAAGTCAGGTAGCATGATGCCTCCAGCTTTGTTCTTTTTGCTTAGGATTGTTTTGACTATGCGGGCTCTTTTTTGGTTCCATATGAAATTTAAATAAGTTTTTTGTAATTCTGTGAAGAAAGTCAATGGTAGCTTGATGGGACTAGCATTGAATCTATAAATTACTTTGGGCAATATGGCCATTTTCATGATATTGATTATTCCTATTCATGAGCATGGAATGTTTTTCCATTTGTTTGTGTCCTCTCTTATTTCCTTGAGCCGTGGTTTGTAGTATTCCTTGAAGAGGTCCTTCACATCCCTTGTAAGTTGTATTCCTAGGTATTTTATTCTCTTTGTAGCAATTGTGAATTGGAGTTCACTCATGATTTGTCTCTCTGTTTGTCTATTATTGGTGTATAAGAATGCTTGTGATTTTTGCACATTGATTTTGTATCCTGAGACTTTGCTGAAGTTGCTTATCAGCTTAAGGAGATTTTGGGCTGAGACGACAGGGTTTTCTAAATATACAATCATGTCATCTACAAACAGAGACAATTTGACTTCCTCTCTTCCTATTTGAATATGCTTTATTTCGTTCTCCTGCCTGTTTACCTGAACTTGTATTGAACTTCCAATACTATTTTGAATAGGAGTGGTGAGAGAGGGCATCCTTATCTTGTGCCGGTTTTCAAAAGGAATGCTTCCAGTTTTTGCCCATTCAGTATGACATTGGCTGTGGGTTTTTCATAAATAGCTCTTATTACTTTGAGATACGTTCCATCAACACCTAGTTTATTGAGAGGTTTTAGCGTGAAGGGGTGTTGAATTTTATATCAAAGGCCTTTTTTGTATCTATTGAGATAATCATGTGATTTTTGTTATTAGTTCTGTTTATGTGATGGATTATTGATTTGTGTATGTTGAACCAGCCTTGCATCCCAGGGATGAAGCCTACTTGATCATGGTGGATAAGCTTTTTAATGTGCTGCTGGATTTGGTTTAACAGTATTTTATTGAAGATTTTTGCATCAATGTTCCTCAGGGATATTGGCCTGGAATTTTCTCTTTTTGTTGTGTCTCTGCGAGGTTTTGGTATCAGGATGATGCTGGCCTCATAAAATGAGTTAGGGAGGAGTCCCTCTTTTTCTAATGTTTGGAATAGTTTCATAAGGAATGGTACCAGCTCCTCTTTGTACCTCTGGTAGAATTTGGCTATGAATCAGTCTGGTCCTGGGCTTTTTTGGTAGGTAGGTTATTAATTACTATCTCAATTTCAGAAATTGTTATTGGTCTATTCACCTCTATGCATAGAGGTGTTTATAGTATTTTTGATGGTAGTTTGTATGTCTGTGGGATCAGTGGTGATATTCCCTTTATCATTTTTTGTTCTGTCTATTTTATCTTTTTCTCTTTTCTTTTTTATTAGTCTAGCTAGCAGTCTACCTACTTTGTTAATCTTTTCAAAAAACCAGCTCCTGGATTCATTGATTTTTTGAAGGTTTTTTTGTGTCTCTGTCTCCTTCAGTTCTGCTCTGATATTAGTTATTTCTTGTCTTCTGCTAGTTTTTGAATGTGTTTGCTCTTGCTTCTCTAGTTATTTTAATTGTGATGTCAGGGTGTTGCTTTTAGATCTTTCTCACTTTCTCCTGTGGGCATTTAGTGCTATAAATTTCCCTCTAACCACTGCTTTAGCTGCATCCCAGAGATTCTAGCATGTTGTATCTTTGTTCTCATTGGTTTCAAGGAACTTATTTATTTCTGCCTTCATTTTGTTATTTATCCAGTAGTCATTCAGGAGAAGGTTGTTCAGTTTCCATGTAGTTGCACCTGTTTTAAGTAAGTTTCTTAATCCTGAGTTCTAATTTGATTGCACTGTGGTCTGAGAGAATGTTATGATTTCTGTTCTTTTGCAGTTGCTAAGGAGTGTTTTACTTCCAATTATGTGGTCAATTTTAGAATAAGTGCTATGTGGTGCTGAGAAGAATGTATATTCTGCTGATTTGAGATGGAGAGTTTTGTAGTTGTCTATTAGGTCTGCTTCATCCAGAGCTGAGCTCAAGTCCTGAATATCCTTGTTAATTTTCTGTCTCATTGATCTGTCTAATATTGACAGTGGGGTGTTAAATTCTCCCACTATTATTGTATATGAGTCTAAGTCTCTTTGTAGGTCTCTAAGAACTTGCTTTATGAATCTGGGTGCTCCTGTATTGGGTGCATATATATTTAGGATAGTTACCTCTTCTTGTTTCATTGATCCCTTTATCATTTTGTAATGTCCTTGTCTTTTTTTATCTTTGTTGGTTTAAAGTCTGTTTTTTCAGAGACTAGGATTGCAACCCTGCTATTTTGTGTGTTCCATTTGCTTGGTAAATCTTCCTCCATCCCTTTATTTTGAGGCTCTGTGTGTCTTTGCACATGAGATGGGTCTCCTGAATACAGCACACTGATGGGTCTTGACTCTTTATCCAATTTTCCCATTTATCTTTTAATTGGGGCATTTAGTCCATTTACATTGAAATTAATATCATTGGCTGGGTGCAGCGGCTCACACCTGTAATCCCAGCACTTTGGGAGGCTTAGGTGGGTGAATCAGAAGGTCAGGAGTTCAAGACCAGCCTGGTCAACATGGTGAAATCCCATCTCTACTAAAAATAAAAAAAAAATTAGCTGTGCGTAGTGGTAGGTGCCTATAATCCCAGCTACTCAGGAGGCTGAGGTAGGAGAATCACTTGGACTTGGGAGGTGGAGATTGCAGTGAGCTGAGATGGGCGCCACTGCCCTCCAGCCCAGTGATAGAGTGAGACTCTGCCTCAAAAAAAAAAAAAAAAGAAATTCTTATGTGTGAATTTGATCCTATCATTATGATGCTAGCTGGTTACTTTGCCCATTAGTTGATGCAGTATTTTCATAGTGTTGATGGTCTTTACATTTAGGTATGTTTTTGCAGTGGCTGATACTGGTTTTTCATTTTCATATTTAGTGCTTCCTTCAGGAACTCTTGTAAGGCAGGCCTGCTTGTGACAAAAATCCCTCAGCATTTGCTTGTCTTTAAAGGATTTTATTTCTCCTTTGCTTATGAAGCTTAGTTTGGGTGGATATGAAATTCTGGGTTGAAAATTCTTTTCTTTAAGAATGTTGAATATTGGTCCCCACTCTCTTCTGGCTTCTAGGGTTTCTGCAGAGAGATCTGCTGTTAGTCTGATGGGCTTCCCTTTGTGGGTAACCCGACATTTCTCTCTGGCTTCCCTTAACATTTGCTCCTTCATTTCAACCTTGGTGAATCTGATGATTATGTGTCTTGGGGTTGCTCTTCTCAAGGAGTATCTTTGTGGTATTCTTTTCCTGAATTTGTATGTTGACCTGTCTTGCTAGGTTGGAGAAGTTCTCCTGGATAATATCCTGAAGTGTGTTTTCCAAGTTCGTTCCATTCTCCCCATCACTTTCAGGTATACCAATCAAATGTAGGTTTGGTCTTTTCACATAGTCCCATATTTCTTGGAGGCTTTGTTAGTTCCTTTTAATTCTTTTTTCTCTAATCTTGTCTTCATGTTTTATTTCATTAAATTCATCTTCAATCTCTGATATCCTTTCCTCCGCTTGATCGATTCAGCTATTCATACTTGTGTATGCTTCATGAAGTTCTCATGCTGGGTTTTTCAGCTCCACCAGGTCATTTATGTTCTTCTCTAAACTGGTTATTCTAGTTAGTAGTTCGTGTAACCTTTTATCAAGGTTCTTAGCTTTCTTCCATTGGGTTTTTGGAATTTTCAGCCTTTTTGCTCTGGTTTTTCTTCATTTTCGTGGATTTATCTATCTTTGGTCTTTGGTATTGGAGGCCTTTGGATGGGGTTTTTGCATGGGCATCCTTTTGGCTGATGTTGATGCTATTCCTTTCTGTTTGTTAGTTTTCCCTCTAATAGTCATGACCCTCTTCTACAGGTCTGCTGGAGTTTGGTGGAGGTCCACTCCAGACGCTGCTTGTCTGGGTATCACCAGCAGAGGCTGGAGAACAACAAAGATTGCTGCCTGTTTCTTCCTCTGGAAGCTTCATCCCAGAGGGGCACCCACCAGATGCCAGCCAGAGCTCTCCTGTCTGAGGTGTCTCCCAGACAGGACACACGGGGGTCAAGGACCCACTTGAGGAGGCAGTCTGTCCCTTAGCAGAGCTTAAGTGCTATGCTGGGAGATCTGCTGCTCTCTTCAGAGCCAGCAGGCAGGAACATTTAAGTCTACTGAAGCTGCACCCAGAGCTGCCCCTTCCCCCAGGTGCTCTGTCTCAGGGTGATGGGAGTTTTATCTATAAGACCCTGACTGGGGCTGCTGCCTTTCTTTCAGAGATACCCTGCCCAGAGAGGAGGAATATAGAGAGGCAGTGTGGTTACAGTGGCTTCATGGTGCTGTGGTGGGTTCTGCACCCAGTTCAAACTTCCTGGAGGCTTTGTTTACAGTGTAAGGGGAAAACTGCCTACTTAAGCCTCAGTAATGATGGGCGCCTCACCCCCCACCAAGCTCCAGTGTCCCAGGTTGACTTCAGACTGCTGTGCTGGCAGCAAGAATTTCAAACCAGTGCATCTTAGCTTGTTGGGCTTCATTGAGGGTGGGATCCACTGGGCAAGACCTCTCAGCTCCTTAACTTCAGCTCCCTTCCAGGGGAGTAAATGGTTCTGTCTCGCTGGCATTCCAGACACCATTGGGGTATGAAAAAAAACTTCTGCAGCTAGCTCAGTGTCTGCCCAAATGCCCAGTTTTGTGCTTGAAACCCAGGGCCCTGTGGGTAGGCACCCAATGGAATCTCCTGGTCTGTGAGTTGCGAAAACCATGGGAAAAGCATAGTGTCTGGGCTGGATAGCACTGTTCCTCATGGCACAGTCTCTAACAGCTTCCTTTGGCTAGGGGAGAGAGTTCCCTGACCCCTTCCACTTCCCATGTGAGGTGATGCCCCACCCTGCTTCTGCTCGCCCTCCATGGGCCGCACCCACTGTCTAACCAGTCCCAATGAGATGAAGTGGGTACCTCAGTTGGAAATGCAGAAATCCCCTGCCTTCTTCATTGATCTCACTGGGAGCTGCAGATCGGAGCTGTTTCTAGCCGTCTTGCCAGCCATGTGTTATGGTTCTTGAAACATTAATTTGCTACTGTGTGTTCAGCTTACCTAAAAAATAAAGTATGGGAATCAGTGAATTTTGAGGAGAAGGCAATGCTCTTATGTGTGTGTATACGTATGTGTCTGTATTTGTGCCTATGGATAATCATTAGTTTCTCAATGTATGCAAGTGATACCACACATATATGTATTTCCTACTCTTTATACACTCAACAGACCAGCCTTCTTTTTCCACCTCAGACATATGTTTCCGGGTAGGTTTCCTGATTTGTAATCAGTCAGCCTCTGATATTCACTGTGACTTTAGTTTCCAGCCCTGTCTGGAAGAACTCCAGCCTGGAAGAATGTAAACATATTATTCAGAAGCCTGTGATGTTGGAAAGAGGAGGTTTTGGATGATTTTTGTTTTTGTTTGGGCTTGGGTCAATGTCTCCCATTTATAGCTGGAATGTGAACTGCACGGCTTCAGATGTGTTTTGGAAGATTGATGTGGGCCTCATGAAACTCAGCTACAGTGGAGCCTCAGGAGGCTAGGAGCTGGTTACCATGTTAAGAAACACATTTCATTTTATCAGTGAATATTGATGCTGAACAGTGAAGCTGTGGCAACCTCAGCCCTCCTAGAAAAGCTGTGTAGTCAGAACCAGTGTCAGGGGGAGTTCTTCACGGGTTCTCCAACAGTCTTTGATACTGAGTTAAAAGGTTCTACCCAAGGTATTTCAAGTCAAAATCCAACAGCCAAACTTATTTCTGTTAATGATACGAATGACATGTCATTGGTGAATGGAAAGAAAATGCTCTCAATGTATGGAGCTATAGGAACAAATGCTAGAAGTGAGGCTAAGTTTTTGCCAGCTGTATCCTGCTGATCATATTGGCCATTATGTTAGAATTGCCACTTTCCCTCTCCTTGGATGAAAAGAGATCTTATTTTATTTTATTTTATTTTTCCAAGAAGAAGTTTTGCTTTGTTGCCCAAGCTGGAGTGCAGTGGTGCGATCTTGGCTCACTGCAACCTCTGCCTCCTGGGTTCAAACAATTCTCCTGCCTCAGCCTCCCAAGTAACTGGGGTTATAGGCGCATGCCACCTCATCTGGCTAATTTTTGTATTTTTAGTAGAGAAGGAGTTTCACCCTGTTGGCCAGGCTGGTCTCAAATTCCTGACCTCGTGATCTGCCAGCCTCAGCCTCCCAAAGTGCTGGGATTACAGGTGCGAGCCACCATGCCCTGCCATGAAAAGAAGTCTTGTAAAAGTACAAAGCACTTGTGCTTTTTTTCATGGGTGAGTCTACTTGTGGTGGATCCACTTGTCTCATACCATATGTCTACTTCTTTACTTTTTGATTCCCTAAGAAAATTTTACATATTTTTCAAAGAAAATGCAGGATCTAAAACAGAATTGCAAAGTTATTCCAAAATCAAACGGAACAAACTAGCCATTAATATTTAAAAGTCAGATCACACCTAAGAATCCGCATTTCTTTGTTCTCCTGGAATGCAGGTGCATGTGGTAGCACTGGATCTGCATTTCTGCATACTGGAACTG
This sequence comes from Theropithecus gelada, assembly GCF_003255815.1. Taxonomy (NCBI): domain Eukaryota; kingdom Metazoa; phylum Chordata; class Mammalia; order Primates; family Cercopithecidae; genus Theropithecus; species Theropithecus gelada. Next base: position 150,729,575 of record NC_037671.1, read on the forward strand.
GGTAGGTGGAGCTACCTTTTAATGGGACACGTGCTCACAGTCTTATTAAGGCAGGCCAGCTTTACCCATTTGTGTGAGCTTCCCGGTCCTTGTAGGCATTTGAATTTTTAATGTTTGGTCTATAGGAAAGAAAACTTCTGCAATCTTTTTTTTTCTTCCTTGAGACTCTAAGTGATGTTTTGGAATTGGAAATGAGCTATGGTTAGTGAATGGAAATGGTCAGTGAAAATATGTAATTAAATGGACTTCCCTAGAGCCACAATCTAAGTGTATTTGGGCAACAGTGGTGCTTAGTGTTACCCATGTCAAAAAGACTCATCAGTCTGAATTTAGCTTTCATAGATACATGCCCAGGGGAAACATTTCCTCATGAAGATGACTCCTCTTGGTTTTGACTGCCTGAATAATCAGTTTGCAGTGGCTTCTTCAAAGAAGCCTGTCTCTCATGCTGTGATAAAACACGTGGTCACCTGGCTGGTGAAGAGTTTCTGGGTTCCATAATATTTTACACAGGACACAAAAAAATGGAATGCTTTTGGACTTAAACCTTGTTTTCTTTTCAACTCCTACTGCCTAGAGGAGTTGATAGCCTTAGAGGAGTTCTTACATCCCCTCCTAGAACTGTGCAAATCTTTCAGGTCCCAACTGGTAACGGAGAAATTACTTTTTGTTATTTTAAAAATATACACAGGAAAAATAAAACCATGATATTTCATGAAATACAACTTATTTTCTGTTTTTTACTAAATAAATTTTTAAAAAATGTGTTCATGTTCCTGACTCTCTTTAATGCTTTACCTTCCCATGGTCTCTATTATCTTGCGATTTATTTTATATAGTCTTTTTGCAGGAATCCTCCCATCTCATTAGATTTTTCTGTTTGTTCCTTTCCATGCTGCTGTATTTTCCTTTTATTTTAGAACCTGTGTCTAATTTGCCAGCTCTCTACTTTTATTCTTATGTTCCTTTTGTCAGCCTGGTGTCTTTTATTTTCTATTGTTTCATTTTCTCCCTCTCTGTGCCCTTCTTCATGTGCTATTATACAGGGTTTGCTTATTTTTCCCTTCTGTTCAGTTTGTTTTATTCTCTTACCATGTGTTTATACCTCCTGCTTCAAAAACAAAAAACCCCAAACTGGTTTTTACTTGTTTTAATTGTAACTCTCCCCCTAGTTTATTTATACTAACTTCACACTGTGAGTTTTTTATACTTGAAATTGCCAAAATTTCATTATCACTTAGTGTTCTCCCAACTTCCCACAGAAAATTTAATGGATGTTCTTTCCACGTGTCAGCTGCTGTGGTATCCAACCCAAGACGGAAGTCATTATGATCAGTTCTGACCACATTTTGTTCTTTCGCTGGCTGTATTACCTGAAGGAAGCCACAGTCTCTGTCTGAGTCTCATTTTTTTATCTGGTAAAGTTAACAGGGAGAACAAGGTGTGGTTCTCAGATGAGGCACACCTGTGAGCTTGCTAGACCTGTACTACCTCAGGCCTCACCCCACACTTCCTGACTTGGAATCTGCATTTTTACAAGATCTCCTGCTGATCTGTGTCCTCATGGAAATTTGAGAAGCACAACCTCGATGCTCTTTGAGGGTTTTTCCAGGTTTAACTTTGCTGAAAATAAGTGAAAACCTATTTTACTAAGTAAAAATAAATGACATATTTTAATAAATGAAAATAAGGGAAAAACATAAAGTGAAAACTGCTTTGATTACAAGGCACAGTAGAATAGCCTGGGAAGCATCAATCAAATGTCAGTGTCTTAGAGGTCCCTCCTCAGATCAGCTGATTCAGAAACTCTGGGGATGAGATTTTTTTACTGTACCAGGTGATTTTAATGAGCAGGTTGCGACCCACTTAAATACGCTATTTAAAGTTTGACCTCCTTTACTGATGCCCTCAGTGCTGCCCTCTTTTGGTTGTGAGGTAAGGTAATTACTATGGAAAGAGGAACTTTGAAATATTTGGTTTCATCTACTTAAACCCACCAGAATTTATTTTGGGGAGGCCATAACTGGGGAGATAGATAACTATTGAAGGAGGCTATATGTATTTTTATAGCATTATGAAAGCAAAAAGCAGGATTCGCTTACTTTTTTTTTCTCAAGACTGACTCAGACTTTTGCTGACAATGGGAGCATTTGTGCTAATAGAAGGAAGTAACCCTGGCAAGTGATAGATACAACATTGTATCCTGAGAGTCTTGGGGGTAGTGGGTGTGGGGGATATGTCAGTGGGATGGTTTTATTTCATCATAACTTGGTGCTGGTGTTGACTGGATACTCACAATTAGCCACATGCTATGATTGGGTTTCTGAACATTAAGTTCTAATTTATTTTTAATTATTTCAGGTTGTTGAACTGTAGCTGATTTAAGAAAACTTGAAACCAAGAGATTTTTTTTGTTTAACTGCTCTTATACTATTTTTAGTGTGAGAACTGGGGAGGGAATAGTCATAAAACAATTTGTCACAAGAGTGGAGGATGTGACAATACTATTAGGTGGTGATACTTTAATGTTGTAGTTTTAAAATTGGATCTTAAGAAACTGTGCCTTTAAATATTTTTTTTTGAGAGAGTTTTGCTCTTGTTGCCCAGGCTGGAGTGCAATGGCGTGATCTCGGCTCACTGCAACTTCTGCCTCCCGGGTTCAAGTGATTCTCCTGCCTCAGCCTCCTGAGTAGCCAGGAGTAAAGGCAGCCCACCACCAGGCCCAGCTAATTTTTGTATTTTTAGTAGAGAAAGGGTTTCACCATATTGGCTAGGCTGGTCTCAGACTCCTGATCTCAGGTGATCTGCCTGCCTCAGCCTCCCGAACGGCTGGGATTACAGGCAAGAGCCACCGCACCTGGCCTTTAAAGGCCTTTTTTTAAAAAAGACTAAATGTTTTTCACCAGTGCTCAATGAGAAACACAAACATTATTACATTTTTTGGAGTGGTTGAATTACTTGATCAAAATTAAAAAAACAAAAAAACAAAAAAACAGTATTTTCCCTAAGCGGTTTTTGCTTAGTACAGCACCCTTTTTTCCCTTCAGTTTTCATGTCCTGAATTATTTCTGCATCATTAAGTTTAGCTGAGAAGCCAAAATTCTGTCATTGTGGGGGGATTGCTGAGGTGTCACATCAATGAAGGGAGGTATTTAGAATAAGATGTCATTTTGGTCTGTTCTTGAGTGTTACTCCAAGAAGTTATGTGAGCAGAGAAACACTAATCCTGTAGGCCATCTGTCTTTCCCATCATGTGGCAGAACCCCCATGTAGAATCTCTAGTCAAGGTTGGACCTTGGCTGCATTTCATGACATCTGAAAAGAGTCCCCGGTAGTTATGTGATTTTTACCTCACAGATTGCTCAGAATCACATAAAGACTCAACAGATACTTCCTCACAACTTTATTCTAGCCCTGGTCAAAAGTGTGAAGTAGGACATTTTTCTTCAAGTGTATTTTTTTCTGTCTTATTGAAACACTTTCAATACTGTTGGCATGACTTTGCGTCCCATCCATCCACTATTTGCTGTACTCACAGCTGTTACCTCTGCAGGGAATCTTTGCAAACTAGAGTCTTCATTCTTTCATGGTCCTAGGTAATATGCTTAAAAGGGATAGTGGAGCTGTAACACTCACTTTTCCTAAACTTAGGCTGTAAAAGTCTCTGATACATGCAAGATCAGAGAAAATGTAGAACAAAGGAGGCATATGGACAAGGTGAGGATACTGGGAAGATAATAAATTTGTGCAGAAGGGAAGGGAGTTTATAAAATGTGGGAAGAGTCAGAGAAGGCTGGCAGGAGGTGTACTGGGATGTAAGAAAGATATGTGTAATATGTAGATAGAGAAGATATGTCATGAGGCCTCGTAATGCCCTCATTACCATTATGGTTAGGTAGTTGCCAACAGGTGTTTTGGAGCACCTACTGTGTGCCAAATGTTGTTCTGGTGCTGGGGGTATGGCAGTAAATGAGCCTAGCAGAATTTCTGTCTTCAAGCAGCTAACATTCTATTCTAGTAAAAAAGTTCTTTTGCCCTTGCTAAGTTTAAAATGCCTGTTTATGGCGAAGGAGTAGAAATGGTAGATGCTTTATATAAAAATATATGATTTGTCTTGGCAAAGCATCCTTGAGGAGAGATTAGTACAGTGAAAAAAAGTATTGAGTAACATTCTCCCCATTTCCACCTTTCTGTCAGGTCATAGATATAAATTACAGTTCTGGCCGTCGTTCACCCTCACATAGCTTTCTGGCATCCTTTCCCATTCTCTGAACATGAGAGGAATGTGAAGGTTATTTGGAAGGTCACTGGTCTTAGGAGTTGTCCTGCTACAGTTACCGGAGAATCTTGAATTTCATCTGGAAAGACTGCAAGGCAGCCGGGGCAAGCATGCTATGAGAAGTCAATTGGTGAGCAGACCCCAGAGATGAGAAGCATATGGGAAGTCAACCCCATGATTTGCTTCCTTAAAAACTATGGGCTGTGGATGGATTTTAAATCCTCCTCTAAATACAAGACTGGTGTTAGTGGCTGTTTGCAGGCGAACCAAAGGAACTTAGCATCCTTCGGTGTGTTACAGAGACTGTGTGGCTTCAAGCAGTGAAGTAAGGAATTCTTTTTGCCTTTTTTCTCATATACCCAACCTGGAAACCAGTAGAATTTCTGACAGTGCATCCGGTTCCTGGTGTGCTGCAGAAGTGATTAGTGTGTCATGTCACTGTGGCCTCTTTCTTTGTCCCAGGAGAAGGTCTGGGGAACAGAAGAGCAGAGTCCTGCCTGGGATTGTGTGGGTATGGGAGCTATTCCTTCTCAATAGATAGTGTAAGAAGTGCTGATCCAAGGTCCTGGCTACTCAAAGTGTGTTCCTAGCAGCTTGCTGGACACACAGAATCTCAAGTTCCATCCCAGAACCTGATGTTTTTATATGGAGCACTGGCCTTGGCAACACATGTTCTTTCCTCACCTTTCTGTAGCCTCTCATTCCCCACTGTCACCCACTCCTCTCTAGGCTATCCCCAGGAATGGCATGGTGGAGTGTTGGTGAAGGTGTAGCCGCAAACATTCTGATCTTTATTTTACGAACTCTAAACCCAGAAGACTCCAAACCCAGAAAAGTCTAAGTCACAGAAAACAAAGGACAGTCTTATTTCAGACACATCTACAATCTTTGCTGGCTAAATGTCAGGAAGCCCACAAAAAGCTGCCATATATCTTAGGGTGTGAATTTTGAATCTGTACTTCTTGACATCTGTTGGGCAACCATACCCTTCAGTTTACCAAAATATGGAAATTTAATTATGGCATTCTACCCAAATAATGAGGAAAATGCTGATGCTTCTTTCAGCCTCAGGACCTTGAAGCCACACTGTTCTTAACCACGCTTGCCTATATGGCACTTAGCACTTTACACAAAAAATAAACAGAGGTATTTATTCTCTGGGAGTCAATATAAATGCTTTCTGTTTTGTAAAATAGGAACAGTATTTGGTTCCATTATCACAGATATCTTGCAGATAAGTGAAAAATCTTCAATTAAGGTTATATCTAGTTAAAGGAATTTTTCTCTTCAGTCTATATCCCCATCCTGAATGTCCTTGCCTGTTAGTTCCTTGCAGGTGAAAGGTAAAAAATCTTTGCAACTTCATGCTATAATTGTGCCTTTGAATTTTCAGAGGAAAAGACAGTGAGAGAGCAAGAGCAGATTGAGAAGCAGAAGACTGAGTCACAAAAAGAGAAAAGGACAGAAATGGAGCACCCTGGTAAGTCCCAACCACACCTATTCCTGGTGATAACAACCAAAGCTCAGAAAATGATTTCTTTTTTATTTTTTTTCTGAGACGGAGTCTTGCTCTGTCACCCAGGCTGGAGTGCAGTGGCGGGATCTCCACTCACTGCAAGCTCCCCTCCCGGCTTCACACCATTCTCCTGCCTCAGCCTCCCGTGTAGCTGGGACTACAGGCGCCCACCACCGCACCTGGCTAATTTTTTAAAATATAATTTTAGTAGAGACGGGGTTTCACCGTGTTAGCCAGGATGGTCTCAATCTCCTGACCCCGTGATCTGCCCGTCTCGGCCTCCCAAAGTGCTGGGATTACAGGCGTGAGCCACCGCGCCCGGCCAAAAATGATTTCTTACAGAATCATTTCTTATAGTATCAAAAGGAACCTATTGTATGTGCAAAGTCGATGCAGCTTTCCCAAGTTGGCTTCAAACTATTCAACTATGATATTAACATATTACCTTCAGCCAGTACGATACACATATTGGAATGCTTTGTATCATTGACTACTTTTCGTGTGTCTGTCCACTCTACTGTTTCAAACCCTTCGCGTTGAGACAGTGATTGAACCCAGGTATTCTTGTCAAGAATAGTTGGAGGAGCCTAGCGATAGATCAAAGTATGGAAGAATTAAACCTTGCTGTAGCTTGATCTTCTTTGAGATTAGAGTGTCCAGGGTCCTCGCCAACCTGACACACTTGGCCCTGTTTTGACATAGGTTGGTAAGTTTTGTGTGCATTTGTAGACATTTTTTCATTCCTAGGGGTTTGGCTTCATTGAGATGTGAGTTGTGGAGCCAAAATACCAGGGAGGCTGACTGTTTTGTTGCAAGAGTTCGTTTATTTTGTGGTTGGGTTTGAAAAAAGCTAAAAACTGCCCTCAAATATCTGATTTAGCTGATTGCTAGGTTATCTAAATCAACTTGAAAACGTTGGATAAGCATTATTCAAACACTAAAGGCAACAAAAGTCTATTTAATTATGGTTATACCTAGCTTCCCAGCCGACTTCTTTTCCAGTTCCTTCCATCCTTTTACAAACCTGAGGAATGAACATAACAGAAAAGGAATTTTACTTAGTTACCATTAGAAAGCATGAATGTCATCAACTCATACATTTTTATTCAAGTTAGTACTCTAAAGACATCCTTGTTGGATATTTTATTCTGAGATTGCTAGAACTAAAGTTAGCCTTAATGACTTGAAACAATGACTTTTATAAATTTCTTCTGAAATGATGTTTTTGTACAAAATGTCCTGAAAATGATTTGATTATAGATAACACTGAGAATTTTACTTACTGCTGTTCATCAGAAAGACAGCCTGGGTCTCCTTTCCCTCTCCCCACCCCTTATCCCCCTTCTCAGAGATTAATTAAGGAAACATTTTAAAAAGTTTTCAGTTTTGGTTAGGAAATAACATCATTAAGCAAGTTGTGCTGGGTGATGTGTAATCACTGAAAGGCCAATTTGTTCAGGAAGCAGGAATTAACACCTTTGCTCTAGTGAAAAAGAAATTGGTACAAGACTTTAAGGAAGTCAAAATGATGAAGTTTGGATTAAGCTCTTAGCAGGAAAGGCAAAGGCCACAGTGAAAGCAATCCTGAGTTGGCAAGCCCTGTAAACAACTGCTAGCCCCTGGTTAAGTGCCTTTTTCTTTTGACATAAACTAAAATATAGTGCAATTTAGTATAGTCAGCATACTTCGCCCTAAAGGCCAAACAATTTATTAAAGAAAAAAAGTCCATTCAACCCAGCCATTATACATGACTCTATAGTTCTTGGAAATAAACTACAAGTCAGCTCTGGAAACAGAAAACTAATCCAATTGACCACTTGTGGGAGGTGGTGGGTTATCTTGTCTAGAAAAAGGACCTCAGTTCCTTCTTAGTAGTGTGCAGTTTTAAGAACTTTGAATACCTCCTGTGACCTATGGGTAAAATGAGATCACAGGAACCCATACAATGGCCTTTTCTCCACTTGGATCTATAATTTAATTTTCCTATAAAGTAAAGGGAATAAAATAGATTTACAGAACACTTGCGATGGTCTAGTTGATGGATCACTTTAAAAAGAGAGAAAGAGGCAAAGTATGGATAGTTTATTTTCACAAATCAGTTTTAGTTTTTTCTATGAAATTAATGAACAAGAAGCCCATTAAAATGATTGCTACAATTCTTCTTTTTAATTGTTTACTCTATTAAGGTGACAATACTTGACAGCTTGATACATGAACAGTGTTCACTTGCCCAACATAAATATCAATTGTAACATGAAAATGTGATGGTCCTTCAACCCTTCATTCACTCATCCAGATTAAATGCAGAATTTGGAAAGAAATCAAAATTAAAGTTAATTTTACCTAGACTTCAACAGATGTTTTTTAATGTGGAAAAGAAAACAACAACAACAAAAAAAACAAAGAAATGGTGGCTGAAGAAAAGTTAGCTGAGATGAAGTGGTAAAATGGATCATGTAGGAACAAAGTCATTGTAATCATCAGAGTCAAGAAAATTATTAATTATTGAAATGGGAAATCAATCATTAAAGTACGAATACCATTAGCTGTCTGATTTCTTCTTTCCCAGGTATCATAAAATAAGCTTAAACTTGGGTTAATTCTTCTTGGACTGAATTGTAGCAACATAAACCAAACTTTTCAAAAAGATTGGATGCAAAACTTTTACGGAAACAGGAATTTTTATCAACATGAAGCAGGATTTAATGCAGGTATATAGTATATAGAGTCAAAAAGGATTACAAGATTTATAATGAAAAACAGCAGCACTCTACTTCTCCATTTGCTATCCCCAACTCTCGATGTGCAGATGATACCAATTTCAATTTGTTTTTTTTTTTTTTTTAAATTTATTTATTATTATTATACTTTAAGTTGTAGGGTACATGTGCATAACGTGCAGGTTTGTTACATATGTATACTTGTGCCATGTTGGTCTGCTGCACCCATCAACTCGTCATTTGCATCAGGTATAACTCCCAATGCAATCCCTCCCCCCTCCCCCCTCCCCATGATAGGCCCCGGTGTGTGATGTTCCCCTTCCTGAGTCCAAGTGATCTCATTGTTCAGTTCCCACCTATGAGTGAGAACATGCGGTGTTTGGTTTTCTGTTCTTGTGATAGTTTGCTAAGAATGATGGTTTCCAGCTGCATCCATGTCCCTACAAAGGACGCAAACTCATCCTTTTTTATGGCTGCATAGTATTCCATGGTGTATATGTGCCACATTTTCTTAATCCAATCTGTCACTGATGGACACTTGGGTTGATTCCAAGTCTTTGCTATTGTGAATAGTGCTGCAATAAACATACGTGTGCATGTGTCTTTATAGCAGCATAATTTATAATCCTTTGGGTATATCCCCAGTAATGGGATGGCTGGGTCATATGGTACATCTAGTTCTAGATCC
>NC_037671.1:150743776-150758515 GCF_003255815.1 Theropithecus gelada
AGACTGCCCCTAGTGGGGGATGTCTCCCAGTTAGGCTACTCAGGGGTCAGGGACCCGCTTGAGCAGGCAGTCTGTCCCTTCTCAGATCTCAACCTCCGTGTTGGGAGATCTACTGCTCTCTTCAAAGCTGTCAGACAGAGTCGTTTGCGTCTGCAGAGGTTTCTGCTGCTTTTTTGTTGTTGTTGTTGTTGTTGTTGTTGTTGTGTAGCTGTGCCCTGTCCCCAGAGGTGGAGTCTACAGAGACAGGCAGGTTTCCTTGAGCTGCTGTGAGCTCCACCCAGTTCGAGCTTCCCAGCAGCTTTGTTTACCTACTTAAGCCTCAGCAATGGCGGGCGCCCCTCCCCCAGCCTCGCTGCTGCCTTGCCCGTAGATCACAGACTGCTGTGCTAGCAATGAGGGAGGCTCCGTGGGCGTGGGACCCTCCCGGCCAGGTGTGGGCTATGATCTCCTGGTGTGCCTGTTTGCTTAAAGCGCAATATTGGGGTGGGAGTTACCCGATTTTCCAGGTGTTGTGTGTCTCAGTTCCCCTGGCTAGGAAAAGGGATTCCCTTCCCCCTTGCGCTTCCCAGGTGAGGCGATGCCTCGCCCTGCTTCAGCTCTCGCTGGTCGGGCTGCAGCAGCTGACCAGCACCGATCGTCCGGCACTCCCCAGTGAGATGAACCCAGTACCTCAGTTGAAAATGCAGAAATCACCGGTCTTCTGTGTCGCTCGCACTGGGAGTTGGAGACTGGAGCTGTTCCTATTCGGCCATCTTGCTCCGCCCCTCCTTCAATTTGTTTAGCTATTTCTTCTGCCATCTAATTCCAAATAGCTAAATAATCCATTTATACTAATTTCTTATGTATGTGTGATGAAGCTTTAGGTATTTTCTATTGCTTCCTCTTATTGGAGAAAAGAATCCAGCCCAATCAACTCTCCCCACACCACTTAATATATACTTCCCATTTCCTCAGCCTCTAAATGCTGGTAAATTATCAATTTTGGTTTAACCTATATTCTGTATTTGCTTTATTATGACTACATAAATACTATACACAGCTGAGCTAAGAAGGGGGCTCTGACCTTTTTTTTCAACTTTTTGCTTTCCTAAATGAAAAATTGCATTATTTTTTCATTAGCTGATTTTTATATTTCTACTACTGATTCATCCCCCAAATCCGAAGTATGCAACCTCTCTCAATGCAAATATAATCAGTGATCCATCTGTTTCATTTTTTTCTAACTATCCATCCCTTTCCCTCAAGCCCTCTGATTGCCTCCTCCCACAACCGATTGTTCCCTGTGCCTACTGCAAGCTCTGGTCCAGGGTCTTCCCCTTACTATCAAACTGGGGATTCTCTTTAACCCTTTCTCTCTTTTCTTTCCTCTGTTTCCTGAATCATATACTTTTCCACTTTATTCTCCCCCTTTTCTGCAGTTTATTCTCCAGTTGCTTGCTAAGAAAAGAAGAGTAAGAGGAAAGTGTCTTGTTTCTATTTTCAGATTTTATTAAAGTGAGGTTAAATATGATATTTTGGATTAAGACTTTTTTTCTCAGAATTTAAAAAATATTGTTTCATTATTTTCTATCTTCCACTTTGCTGTAATAAAGTTCACTCCTTTTTTTTTTTTTTTTTTCTTTTGAGACAGAGTCTTGCTCAGTCACCCAGGCTGGACTGCAGTGACTTGATCTCAGCTCACGACAAGCTCCGCCTCCCGGATTCACGCCATTCTCATGCCTCAGTCTCCGAGTAGCTGGGACTACAGGTGCCCGCCACCACGCCTGGCTAATTTTTTTTTTTTTTGTATTTTTAGTAGAGACGGAGTTTCACCATGTTAGCCAGGATGGTCTCGATCTCCTGACCTTGTGATCCACCTGCCTCGGCCTCCCAAAGTGCTGGGATTACAGGCGTGAGCCACTGTGCCCGGCCCACTGCTTTTTAAAGTCCTAATCCTGTACATGTGATCTACTTTTTCTCTTTGGAAGCCTTTAGGATCTTTTCTTTATTTCTGAAATTTTAAATTTCTCACCAAATATGTTTTCTCCCCTTATATACTGTCCTGAGGATTTAATGGGACTTTTCAGTCCATAGCACCACACCCTTGATAATATTTGTATGTGTTATTTTTGTGTGTTTGTTATTTGACAATTTGTCTTCTTCCAAATCTTTCTCTTTTAATTTTTTGATTTTCTCAACTTTATCTCCCACCTCTTCTGTGAATTTTTAAAAAATTTCCATTGTTATATTTTAAAATCTCAAGAGCTATTTTATGTTTTCAGAATATTCTATGTTAAAAAAAAATACATAACATTATTTTCTTATTTCATCAGATGGAATTGTGCTTTTATTTAGCTTTCTAAATTTATTTATTATCGTTTCATTAAAGTTTTTGTGGTAGACACTGGGTGCAACACTCAGGTTGCCCTTCAAGGAAAGAGTTGTTGCTCAAGATCACCTTCCCTTTTTGAGGTAGCCCACATCCAAAGACTGTTCCATGTGGGCTATGAGTGCTTGGCCATCTTGGCCCAATGTGGGAGAGTTCTGAAGGGCTGTTCTAGCCCCAGAGACTGAGGCTGAGGCTCTCACGGGACTGGCCTTGCAGCTTGACTTCTTCATTAGCCCACCGTTGCTTTTGTCCCCTCCAAAGTGACTTCCTAATAAACATCTTGCATGCTCAAGCCCATCTCAGAGTCTACCTCCCAGGGAAACGTAGCTGTGACTATATTTTTCTTCATACAATGTATCTGTCTCTTCTAAGTTACCTTTATTCTGTTTATGCATTTTAGACTCTGACTTCTATGCTGGATGCTTTCTGTTCTGCCTTATGTGAAAGACAAGTTGATTGAAATCCTAAGTACGTACAGCGCATGTTTCCTTAGGGTCACCATGTAGAAAAACTGAGAAAACCAATTGTTTATTTGGTGTCTATGTCTTTTTTCTTGACCCCAGACAGTTTCATCTTTTCTCCTGCTTGGGGAGCATAAACCTGGCTAGCGGCCTTCTGGGATCTAGTCAGGGAAGGGTTTGGGAGTTACATTGTTAGTGTAAACATTTTAATTTAATAGTCTAGGTTTTTAGTATGGAGTTTCAGCCCCAATTTCAATTCTGCCTGAAAAACATACCAAACTTCTCTGTTTAGAATTCTTTAGATAATTCTCTTTATTCTTATTTTCTATCAGGGTATATAGGAGGGGTAAGTTTAGGATATGGGAAATTGGAAAGTGATTGGAGGAATCTAATTTTTCCTTAAAAAGAATTTCAACCAATTACTTCAAAATTAAAGTTATCAGCTCTTCCACCCACTCGCCTCCACTGTACCTTCAGAGATATACCTCCCATACTTGGTCCTTTCTAGGGCTCTGCAGAAGAAATTGTGTCACTTCTTGGGGACCTTCTTCTTTCCTGTGAATGCTTGAGCCTCTCTGCTATTCACTCTTCATCTTTCAAGATTTTGTCAATATTGCTCCCCTGCTGTGGTCCCTGCTTCCATTGTTTTTATCTATGTGGGTTCAGATCTTTAAAAATTTCTGTATTGTTATTTAAGTAGAGTTGGAAAGAACATAGTTATATACACATGCTCTGCTTGAACTTGTTTGAACCCATCAGCGTACTCTTACTGTACCAAATTAGCAGCATGTGGCAATGTTGATCCTGTCCTCTTTTTAGAAACATTCTTCACTTGGCTTCCAGGATATCACACTGGACAAAGTTTTTTTCTACTTTTCTGACTGTTCATTCCCATTGTTTAATCTTTCATTTCTCCAAAGATTAACTTGTCATGAAAAATATCAAAATATGGCATTTCTACCAAATAATATTAACTAAAGTGCAAAAGCAGATAGGATGACAAAACTGAAAGACTACATGTCAGGTTTCACATATAGCAAAGAATAACTATAAGACAGCTCACAAATGAGAGTGAAATATATGCTTTTCAAAGATATTTACTTAGCACTCAAGCAAGTAAAATGATGTTAAGATTTTTCTGTTTTCTGAAATATTGTTATAAGATTCAAATACCTAAAAAATATGAACACATTTTAACTAACTGACCTCTAATAATTAGGGAAGAAAACAAAAACACACAGATTAAATTCATGCTTTTATTAAATTTTTTTCAATCATAGACTATATTTCACTCTGTCAAACCAGCTTCTATAGAAGAAAGGAGAAAAACCTATTTGTAAACTATAAAAAATCAATATGCTTGAATCAATTTTCCTTTGTTCAAGTAGAATATGCTACGTGATAAAGGGCTGAAAAAATGGTTTGGAATAAAAGACATTAGGGAAAAAGTAAAACTTTATAGACAAAACTTCAATCATTGTATTTTTTAATTATTGACTCATGAGATTATATTTTCAGAAATATTTTATTTGATCATCTTAGATGATCTACAAAGATTACCTGTTGTGAATATGTATTAAAATTAAAAAAATATATACCTGGCATATATTTTATGCCATTCAAATCAGAATTTGTACCAGAGAGCTAAATATTCTGAACAAGTGATAAATACCTTGTTCAAGCCATAGTAATTATTGCCATTAGTCAAATGAACCTAGTATCACCTTCATTCATTGTATAGTCTATGATGTTCTCAGAAAGGACGCAAGGAAAATGTAGCAAGGATGTATAGTTTATCATGTTTATAGCCAGGAGGCCAGGAAAATTTAGGCAGGGAAAATTTGGCAAAGAAAATTTAGTGTTAGAGTTATAAACACAGTAATTCCTAACATGTTAGTCCTTAAATGGATTACTGTAAAGAATGTAGTAAGTTTAGGTCAGAGCTATGACATATAGAAGCAAGAATGATTCATATGCTTTTAAAACAATATTCAAATCAATGAATTACTATCTATTTTTCTTCAGCAACTGCTTATGCATGTGGCAATATGAGCCTAAGACAGGTGCTGATGCCTCAGTCACTTGGTCACACAGTTCTGTAGTTTGAGTCATGGGAATTGCTTGTCTTAGCCTGACCGCTAAAGTTCTGTCCTATTGTCTTCTCATGTAATAGAAACATGGCTCTGATGACAAAGCCCAGCTAATTACACAACTTAATTTAATAGTTTAAGCGCAAAGGGCATTCCCTAAGCAGTAAAATCTTTTGTTTGGAAATTTTAAAACAAATTATATTTTACTTTATGTTTTATTATTTACATAATAAGTATTTACAAGAACACAGTTTTCTCAAGATTTAAACTGCTCATTGTTCCATAAATAGGACACACATTTAGAAAGAGGATTTTTTTAAAGGAATATTTTAGTGATTACTTCTGGCTAAAAACATAAAACTCTTTTAGTGCTTGATGTTACCGGAATCTTGCTCTAGATTATTTTTTGAATCTTTTCTGTGAGGTTAATAATAGAAATGTTTTCACTCCCAATTATTGCTTTGAATTAAGATTTTGTGTCTTAGTGAAATTTTCCTCTGGTTTAATGCATGACCAGGCTGGTAGAAATGTTTCACCTAAATCCTCCTATTTTTGTTAAAACATTCGTAATCCCAAACCCTCACAGTTGGAAGTGCATGTGATAATTTTTAGTCCCACTCCTGTCCCCATTTGATAAATTCCCCTGACAACAGCCTTGCTTAAGATTATCACCTAACTTCTGTTTGTTTTCTTCCAGTGATAGAGAAGTTTCTGTTCAGTTTAGGCCTCTTGGGTCATGTTACCAACTGTTTTTACCCTAATACAGATTCCTACATATCAAAGGGTTTTGTGGGTTGGACCAAGGAGCAAGAAGACTTTACCTTAAAAGGTCAGGAATGTAAATTGCCCAAGGTGAACTCTGATTTAAAAGAAAAGGGCACCATTGTTCCAGTGGGATTGTGATTGTGATAGTTAATGGAAAACACTGTCAGCCATTTTGGCTCTGGGGGTGAAGAAGAGGGTGTTTTCCAAGCCTGGGATTGATGTTAGTATCCTGTGAGTGTGAAGTGTTCTATTATCTGGCCTGTTTTCAGGAGAGCTGAGGCAACTGAGACGGCTTACTGAGCCAAAGTTCTTACTAGCCTTATTTCCTTTCCTTCATTGATTCTATTTTTAATGGCTTTTTGTTAACACTTAGAGGTAAGGAATACAGTCTGCCAAATACATAACAAGTCATCCTGTCAAAAACAGATATTTCAAGAGAAAACTCCTTGGTCTAAAAAGAGAGATTCAAAAGAAATTGTAGACAATTTCTACTATCAATGATTTTGCGCACTGATGGAGGTAAGACAGGAGACAACAACCTCGTAGATAAAGCCTATAAAACATGAAAGCTTTTATAACTTTATAGAATGGAAATATTACATATTAACATAAACTCTAGAATGCACAGGTTTATCAAAGCAGAATGGGATTGAGAACATTTCTACAAAAGGGAGGTAAAGAATATGACTTCTCAGGGTTGAAGGACACATTCTGGGGAAGGAAGAGGTTTTCTTTGGAGGTAAGAATGGGGGATCCTGTGATAATCAGCATATCCTCACAAAGCAGAAGGATTGAAGGGAGTTTGTCTGTGCATAGAGCCTCGCTGACTTGGGTAGCATTTCTTCTTTTTTTCCCACTTCTTGGCGGTCTTTTCTTCAAGAGGATTTAGACTTACCACTCAGGAAGACCTGGTACAGGATTGCTTTACCATGCATCTGGGCTAATGGGGTTTGATTGTTCAAGGCCTTAGTGGTCTCTTTTTGAGGACCTCTTTTTGTCATCTTCCCTTATGGGGTCTGTGCTTGAGATCAGTATGGTAGCCTGACCCCTGACTCCCTCACCCTACCATGCAGTATGACCCTTTTCCAGGTATTTAAGCCTCTTCCCTGGGACACCTTATACAATACTACACTACATTTCCTCCCGACTTGAGCTTGGAGTCTTCATTCCTGTGCAGATAGGCAGACAGCTTTAAAGATTTGCTCTTAGAGGGATTATTTTTGGAGCTTTTAGGACTCTGGTGATTTCCTGAGCTGAGAATGACTTTGCCCAGGAGATAATGAATTGAATCATTGTCTGTCTTTTGACCCTCAGATCACCTTTTTTATTTTGCAATCTCTGGCCAGTCACTAGGTATCAGTCCGGCTGCACCCACTGAGAATACCTTTGTATATTTTGTAATTAAAAGGACAATTTCAGGCCAATTTCAACTGGGGCTGTTGGAACTTCACCTGCCCCCTACAGGGAGGTGAGGTTTGTGACACTGGGAAACTGGACTGACAAGTGAATTAACACACCCGTCCCTCCAACACTACCCACCCACTGCAGACTTTGTGGATTGATTGATGACATTTCCTAATATAGCAGGGATAAGATGACTTATTTTGAAAATAGAATTAAAACTTTCCCTTTTTAGGAGCAAGCATCACTTTGGCAACACCATCAACCCCAAGCACATTAGTTCTTGTGGTCAAAACATTAACAGGGTGCTTTGTTAACAAAATGTTCAGGTCATGATAAGGCCAACAAAGGAACTGTAAGACTTTTTATGAGTCAAGTCTTTCCAAATAGCACTCTAAGTTAAAAGTACCGAGAGTAAAAGTTTCTTCTGCAAATAAGGCACAGATGATCTGGGGTGAGAGTTTTCAGGAGTGGGCAGAGTTGTTGGGATATTGCATTGACCAAAATAAGCCACCTCATGAATAGCAGGAAATAATTGGTAGGTCCCCAAAGTGTGCAGCTATCTGAACAGTTGGAGTAAAGGCTTTCAGATAGTCACACTAATTAACCTACTTGGGCAGTGTAGAAGAGTGGAGGGCCTTTTAAAGAGGTCCCAGGGAGTGCTAAATGCTGGGGGAGTTTATTGCTATGCTCATAAGCAATGATACTGGACAGGGAATTGAAATGAGATCCTGTGATCTGCAGAGTACCTGCTCTGGGAACTCATCTTTATGGAACCTTCCCTGACTCTAAACTCTGATTACTTTCCTACTCTATCAGTTCACCATTTTTAACAATAATTCTAGATTAATTGTTAGCACTTATAGAGTGCTTCATCTTTTTAAGGCATGGGGGACAATAAGCAGGGAAGAAAGGTGGGAGGGAGGGGAAACTGATACCAACAACCTGAGAGAGAGGCACCTCAGCCCTTAGTGTGAGTCTCAGCTCTAGCTGTATGTTGTTAGACTAATCATGAAGCCTCTATGGGAGTCTGTCTTGCCATCTGGAAAATGAGAGAATTGGATGAGATGTCATTTTGGTCTTGAAAATCACTAATCATAATAAATTATATTTATTAGTGCCCTAATATATCTTATTTGCCTTTATAATAATCCTTGAGGTAGGCATAGCACAAAACATGATCTCTGTTTTAAGCAGGAGTAATATGAGACTCAGAATCGTCAAGTGATTACCTTTTGAAGCACAGGTAATGCACAGTGCAAACTATGTTAAGAATCCAGGCTTTTTGATTTCTAGTTTTTTCTATACCTCTCAAAAATTGTATTTTGATAGACTAGAGGTCTTCTTTGAACTAAGTACTTGAAGGCAATGAGGGTATACTATATATGTTCTCTAATTCTCCACTGCTTAATAAATATTGGTCACTGACTGGCTAAATAGAAGCTTTGGGACATTGGGTGACAATGTTCTTACTTTGAAGTCCAGAGTATAATCATGTTAACAGTTACAGGTTTTGAACTGCTATACTATGCCAGAAACATTACATGTAATACTTCAATTATTGTTATTATTTATTTGAAAGGTGAAGAACCTGAAGCTCAGAACAGCAAATCACACAGCCAATATGGTGAAGCTGGGATGCAGATGGAGGCTGCCTGTTTCCCTTGATGGCAATAACTTGTTTGTCTAACCATTTCTCTCCCCCTATATCTTTCTCTTGGTGCTTTCTCTTGGTTCTTTCAGACCTTCTTGGAATCCCTCAACTGAAGGAAAGTAGCTGAGAAAGATTGAGGACCCAGCCAGTGTTGTAGGAGGATTCTGTGGGTTCCAAGAGTAGGGTGAACTTGAACCTGGCTCTGTTGTTGTCACTATGGAGGAAAATTATTTCTTTAAGAAGAGTGGCTGCATAGTAACTAGCATTAAATGCAATCAGAGGCAGCCTGACAAAGAATTTCCTTGCCCAAAAACATGAAACGGGGACAGCAGCTTGTATGGGATCAAGCAGAAAGGAGTGACAGACCTGGTTTTGTGTTTGCACATTATTAAACAACTTTAAGTATATGTAATATCAACATTGTGGGTCTTTGAGATCATGTCTTTCTTCCTGATCCACTCAAGTTTGAGGAACATTGTTCTAATTCAAAGAATAATCCTAATTGTAGATCTTGAAGGTCAAGAGAAAGGAAAAAACCTGATAGGTGAGTAGGGGAGGTATTTGTGGGCAATACCCTGGAAATAAGTCACATTTTTTCCTTGATTCAAATATTTATTTGGTAATGAAGATTTATTTCTAAGTGAAGGGTAGAGTCAGTAGGACAAGTTTAGATAAACTGTTATGGTCAGTAAAGTTTAGCTTTACTCCTACAGTCTTCCCTAGGAAGCCATCACAAATCTCTTTTTGGCACTCTTCCTGCTCTTTTTTCAGGGGACTCTTCAGCTTCTAGAATGGTGAGCAATCACCTGGTTAGGAGCCAGGCTTCTTTTGCATGTCCTGGCCCCAGGCTATTCTTAACAACCATCTAAAATACATATTGCATATCTGTTGAACCTGTGTATTCTAAGGAGAGGTCACTTGTTTTGTCTTACTGATATGCTTTTCTAATTTTTAACTATTCTCTCATTCATCAATACTTAATTTTTCTATCTAATGTTCTTCTCTTCTCTTTTTTACTGCTTTCCAGGGTAAAAAGATTGCTGATAAAATAAATGAGACCATAATTTAAGATAATGGCTTTAGGGTTTAGTTAGCCCTTTGTATTAGTCTGTTCCTTTGCTGCTATGAAGAAATACCTGAGACTGGGTAATTTATAAAGAAGAGAGGTTTAATTGTCTGCATGGCTGGGGAAGCCTCAGGAAACTTACAATCATGGTGGAAGGCACCTCTTCACAGGACTGCAGGAGAGAGAATGAGTGTGAGCAGGGTAAATGCCAGATGCTTATAAAACTATAAGATCTCATGACAACTCACTAACATGAGAACAGCATGGGGTAACTGCCCCTATGATCCAATCATTTCCTGCCAGGTCCCTCCCATGACATGTGCAGATTATGGCAACTGTAATTCAAGATGAGATTTGGGTGGGGATACAACCAAACCATATCACCCTCCATAATGATATGTGCATTTTAAAATATCCTTCTGAAGAAAATGCTTTATTTCCAAAGCTTTACTTTAATTGTGAGATTTGGAGCTCTATAATTTTCTTGTAGGAGCACAAAGGTCTTTCATAGCTTACCAAATAACGTGATATAGGCAGCTTACTGGTTTACAGTACAGAAGGCAGAGCATCACTACTTATTTTGGAAGAGACTGATGAAGTCAGATGTATCTTGGGCACAAAGTAACTATAATTTTGTTTGATTTTGTCTAAATTCAAGATAAAGCAGTATTTTTTTCTTTAATTATGGAAACACCTTGCTTTGGGATCTATACAAATATCTAAATGCAACTTCAAAACAACCAATTAGTTTAATTAAATTCCTAGAATTGTAGAATGATATAAGAAGTGGGATGCTGAACTAAAACACTACATCAAATTCTGATTTTGGAAAATAAAGTAATGTAATATTTTGGTTGTATCTTTCAGGTGACTATAAAATGTTGACTTAAACATTGACAAATTGCAATTAAATATTACCTAGGAAAATTGCTGTTTTAATTATATTGACTTAGACGTCTCATTCAAGTTGATTGTGAAATTACCTTTTCATTCTCTAGGAATCTTTCATATATGTTGCAGGAGTTTTGTTAAATATCCCCCATAGATCTTTGTAATGTTTAATCACTTTTTTCCCTTGATGTTTTATTTACTGACACAGCTTCAAATTCTACATTTGAATCTTGAATATTTCCCTCATGACTTTTAGTTTTCTGATCACAAGAGCTCATAAAATGCTGGGTAAGATAAACGAAAAATGACCTTAAATCTTGAATTTCAAGTATTAAAAAAGAAATATTCATCTAACTTTTATAAAAAGTCAATGCCTATTAATGATAAAAATTTCTCTGTAAACTGGTATTTAAATAGAACTTGCTTAACCCAATGAAGTCATCTATAAAACACCCTACAGTTAATATTTTATTTAATGGCAAAATGAAATACTTTTGCCTAAGATCAAAATAGGGAAGAATGCCCATTCTCATCACTTCTCATCCACATTATATCAATGCCGTAGCCAGTATAATAAGGAAAAAGAAAAAAATAAACTCATGTAAATTTGAAAAGAAGAAATAAAACATTTTATTTGCAGATGATATGATCATGTGTGAAGAAAACTCTATGGAATCCACAAAAAAACTCTTGGAAGTAATAAGTGAATTTAGCCAAATTGCAGGATCCAAGATTGATATAAAATAGTCAATTGAATTGTTATATACTGGCAGCTAACAATTGGAAAACAATACTTGAAAAATAGTACCATTTGCAATACAGTAAAAAAAAATCAAATATCTGAAAACAAGTCTAATGAAAAATGTGCAAGACCCTACACTAAAATTTATACAATGTTACTTGGAGAAACTTTAAAAGATCTAAATTGATAGATAAATATCACGTCTGTAAATTGTTAGACTCAATAATGTTAAGAAGACTAAACTGATTTATATGTTCAGCTCAATCTCAATCATAGTCTCAACATACTTTTTTAAAGAAATTATAAATTCTAAAACTTCTGAAGAAATTGATAAATTCTAAAATTGAAATTGAAATTCAAAGAATCTATCATAGCCAAAGCAATCTTGGAAAAGAATAAAGTGCAAAGATGCTACCTTATTTTAGAATTTACTTTACAGCTATAATTAAGACACTGAGGTGTTGGGGTAAGGATACATTAAATAGGTCAAGAAAATTGAACAGAGCTCAGAAATAGACTCATGTATATAGAGTAAATTGCTTTTCCATCAAACACCCAGTCAGTGGGAAATTCATTAGAGAAAAGGAGTCTTTTCAAGAAATGGCAATGGAACAACTCACTATTCATTTGGAAAAGGTGAACCTTAGCTCCCTACCTCACACCATAAATAAAATTTAATTTGAGAAAAATAATAAAAGCTAGAACCATAAAATGTCTACAAACACCTGAAGAAAATATCTTTGTGATCTTGAGGTAGGCAATTATTTTTTAGAGGGGATACAAAAGCATGAATTTTAAAAGAACACAATTTATAAAATAGACTTTATCAAGATTAATAATCTACTTATTAGAAGATATCATTAATCCCCTGTACCCCAAGAAAACAAAAAAGAACTGAGAAGTGAACCATGAATTGGGAGAAAATATTCACAATACTTACATTTGACAAAGGATTCACATCTAGAATAGATAAAGATTTCCTACAAACTGACAATAAAAATCAAATCCATAAAAAATGGGCAAAAGATTGAACAAGCACTTCACAAAAGATAATAACTGAATGATACAAATTAAACAAATAAAAATGGATTCAACATCATAGTACTCAGGAAAATGCAATTGAAAACCACATGATACCATTCCATACCCACTAGAATGGCTAAAATAAACAATGTCTGGCAATTTTCAAAGTTAGTAAGGATATGGAGTAACTGGAATCAGATCAGTGCTATTGTGAAATGAGTTTAAATTTCTGCTCATGTTAAATTCTGTTCAAAGTGGTTTGATTTATGTGATAAATTGTTTCTGGAAAATGTTATTCATCCATGCAATTACCCAACAATTATGCATTAACAGTTCACAATGGGTGAAACAAAGTTGTTGGTACCTTCAAAGAGCATGTAGACAAGTTTGCAAACTAAAGCCTTAAGTCAGCCACTATATAACTACTGTTGTTTATCACATTTTCTTGAATCCCAGACAAATGTATTATCTTACAACCAATTTCAAAGTAAATCTGACAGCTGGTTGATTTTTGTTTTATTATTATACTTTAAGTTCTAGGATACATGTGCACAACGTGCAGGTTTGTTACATATATATACATGTGCCATGTTGGTGTGCTGCATCCTTAACTCGACATTTACGTTAGGTATATCTTCTAATGCTATCCGCCCCGCTCCCCCTCCCCACAATAGGACCTAGTGTGTGATGTTCCCCTTCCTGTGCCCAAGTGATCTCATTGTTCAGTTCCCATCTATGAGAGAGAACATGCGGTATTTGGTTTTCTGTTCTTGTGATAGTTTACTGAGAATGATAGTTTCCAGCTGCATCCATGTCCCTACAAAGGACACGAACTCATCCTTTTTTATGGCTGCATAGTATTCCATGGTGTATATGTGCCACATTTTCTTAATCCAGTCTGTCACTGATGGACATTTGGGTTGATTCCAAGTCTTTGCTATTGTGAATAGTGCCGCAATAAACATACGTGTGCGTGTGTCTTTATAGCAGCATAACTTATAATCCTTTGGGTATATACCCAGTAATGGGATGGCTGGGTCAAATGATATTTCTAGTTCTAGATCCTTGAGGAATGGCCACATTGTTTTCCACAATAGTTGAACTAGTTTACAGTCCCACCAACAGTGTAAAAGTGTTCCTATTTCTCCACATCCTCTCCAGCACCTGTTGTTTCCTGATTTTTTAACGATTGCCATTCTAACTGGTGTGAGATGGTATCTCATTGTGGTTTTGATTTGCATTTCTCTGATGGCCAGTGATGATGAGCATTTTTTCATGTATCTATTGGCTATATGAATGTCTTCTTTTGAGAAATGTCTGTTCATATCCTTTGCCCACTTTTTGATGGGGTTGTTTATTTTTCTCTTGTAAATTTGACTGAGTTCTTTATAGGTTCTGGATATTAGCCGTTCGTCAGATGAGTAGATTGCAAAAATTTTCTCACGTTCTGTAGGTTGCCTGTTCACTCTGATGGTAGTTTCTTTTGCTGTGCAGAAGCTCTTTAGTTTAATTAGATCCCATTTGTCAATTTTGGCTTCTGTTGCCGTTGCTTTTGGTGTTTTAGACATGAAGTCCTTGCCCATGCCTATGCCCTGAATGATATTACCTAGGTTTTCTTCTAGGGTTTTTATGGTATTAGGTCTAACATTTAAGTCTCTAATCCATCTTGAATTAATTTTCGTATAAGGAGTAAGGAAAGGATCCAATTTCAGCTTTCTACTTATGGCTAGCCAATTTTCCCAGTACCATTTATTAAATAGGGAATCCTTTCCCCATTTCTTGTTTCTCTCAGGTTTGTCAAAGATCAGATGGCTGTAGATGTGTGGTATTATTTCTGAGGATTCTGTTCTGTTCCATTGGTCTATATCTCTGTTTTGGTACCAGTACCATGCTGTTTTGGTTACTGTAGCCTTGTAGTATAGTTTGAAGTCAGGTAGCGTGATGCCTCCAGCTTTGTCCTTTTGGCTTAGGATTGTCTTGGCAATACAGGGTTTTTTTGGTTCCATATGAACTTTAAAGCAGTTTTTTCCAGTTCTGTGAAGAAAGTCATTGGTAGCTTAATGGGGATGGCATTGAATCTATAAATTACCTTGGGCAGTATGGCCATTTTCACAATATTGATTCTTCCTATCCATGAGCACAGTATGTTCTTCCATTTGTTTGTGTCCTCTTTTATTTCACTGAGCAGTGGTTTGTAGTTCTCCTTGAAAAGGTCCTTTACATTCCTTGTAAGTTGGATTCCTAGGTCTTTTATTCTCTTTGAAGCAATTGTGAATGG